>NW_025228079.1:331701-352238 GCF_018294505.1 Triticum aestivum
GGCACTTCATTTTTTTAAACTTATTTGAACTCCAGACTTTTTTGCATTCCTATGCACCATTCATAGTGATGTCAACAATTTTCAACACTTTCTGACATCATTTGCTATTTTTCAGTCATTTACCGATTTATTTAGAGAGCTAAATGACCGTTAAATTGAAAATCACTACAAAATGAACTCTGTAATTGTTGAAACTTGGCATGGTATCATCATTCACCCACATAGCATGTGCAAAATAGTAGAGAGGGTTACGGAAAAAACTGGACGCACTTCGTGTACAAACTGGAAAATCTCTTTCGGAGTATCAGGGTTTCGGACAAGAACTCATCTGTTACACGGGCACTAAATTTTTTTAAACTTATTTGAACTCCATACTTTTCTGCGTTCCATATGCACCATTCAAAGCGAGGTCATGAATTTTCAACATGTTCTGACATCATTTACTATTTTTCAGTCATTTACCGATTTGTTTAGAGAGCTAAATGACCGTGAAATTGAAAATCACTACAAAATGAACTCTGAAAATGTTGAAACTTGGCATGGTATCATCATTTCACCCACATGTCATGTGCAAAATAGTAGAGAGGGTTACGGCAAAAACTGAACTCACTTCGTGTACAAACTGGGCTATCTCTTTCAGAGTATCAGGGTTTCGGACAAGAACTCATCTGTTACACGGCCACTTCATTTTTTTAAACTTATTTGAGCTCCAGACTTTTTTTGCGTTCCTATGCACCATTCAAAGCGACCTCATCAATTTTCAACACTTTCTAACATCATTTGCTATTTTCAGTCATTTATCGATTTATTTACAGAACTAAATGACCGTGAAATTGAAAATCACTACAAAATGAACTCTGAAAGTGTTGAAGCTTGGCATGGTATCATCATTTCACCCACATTGCATGTGCAAAATAGTAGAGAGGGTTAGGGCAAAAACTAGAGACACTTCGTGTGCAAACTGGACAATCTTTTTCGGAGTATCAGGGTTTCGAATGAGAACTCATCGGTTACACAGGCATTTCATTTTTTTAAACTTATTTGAACTCCAGACTTTTTTGCGTTCCGTATGCACCATTCAAAGCGAGGTCATCACTTTTCAACATGTTGTGACATCATTTGCTCTTTTTCAGTCATTTATCGATTTGTTTAGAGAGCTAAATGACCGTGAAATTGAAAATCACTACAAAATGAACTCTGAAAAGGTTACGGCAAAAACCGGACGCACTTCGTGAACAAACTGGACAATCTCTTTCGGAGTATCAGGGTTTCGAACGAGAACTCATCTGTTACACGGGCACTTCATTTTTTTAAACTTATTTGAACTCCAGACATTTTTTTGCGTTCCTATGCGCCATTCAGAGAGACGTCATCAATTTTCAACACTTTCTAACATCATTTGCTACTTTTTTGTCATTTACCGATTTGTTTAGAGAGCTAAATGACTATGAAATTGAAAATCACTACAAAGTGAACTCTGAAAGTGTTGAAACTTGGCATGGTATCATCATTCACCCACATAGCATGTGCAAAATAGTAGAGAGGGTTAAGGCAAAAACTGGACACACTTTGTGAACAAACTGGAAAATCTCTTTCAGAGTATCAGGGTTTCGGACGAGAACTCATCTGTTACACGGGCACTTCATTTTTTAAACTTATTTGAACTCCAGACTTTTTTGCGTTCCTATGCACCATTCATAGTGATGTCATCAATTTTCAACACTTTCTAACATCATTTGCTATTTTTCAGTCATTTACCGATTTATTTAGAGAGCTAAATGTCCGTTAAATTGAAAATCACTACAAAATGAACTCTATAATTGTTGAAACTTGGCATGATATCATCATTCACCCACATAGCATGTGCAAAATAGTAGAGAGGGTTACGGAAAAAACTGGACGCACTTCGTGTACAAACTGAAAAATCTCTTTCGGAGTATCAGGGTTTCGGACGAGAACTCATCTGTTACACGGGCACTAAATTTTTTTAAACTTATTTGAACTCCATACTTTTCTGCGTTCCGTACGCACCATTCAAAGCGAGGTCATGAATTTTCAACACGTTCTGACATCATTTACTATTTTTCAGTCATTTACCGATTTGTTTAGAGAGCTAAATGACTATGAAATTGAAAATCACTACAAAATGAACTCTGAAAGTGTTGAAACTTGGCATGGTACCATCATTCACCCGCATAGAATGTGCAAAATAGTAGAAAGGGTTAAGGCAAAAAGTGGACGCACTTCGTGAACAAACTGGAAAATCTCTTTCGGAGTATCAGGGTTTCGGACGAGAACTCATCTGTTACACGGGCACTTCATTTTTTTAAACTTATTTGAACTCCAGACTTTTTTTGCATTCCTATGCACCATTCAAAGCGACCTCATCAATTTTCAACACTTTCTAACATCATTTGCTATTTTCAGTCATTTATCGATTTATTTACAGAGCTAAATGACCGTGAAATTGAAAATCACTACAAAATGAACTCTGAAAATGTTGAAGCTTGGCATGGTATCATCATTTCTCCCACATTGCATGTGCCAAATTGTAGAGTGGGTTACGGCAAAAACTAGAGACACTTCATGTGCAAACTGGACAATCTTTTTTGGAGTATCAGGGTTTCGAATGAGAACTCATCGGTTACACATGGACTTCATTTTTTTAAACTTATTTGAACTCCAGACTTTTTTTGCTTTCTGTATGCCCCATTCAAAGCGAGGTCATCACTTTTCAACATCTTCTGACTTCATTTGCTCTAGTTCAGTCATTTATCGATTTGTTTAGAGAGCTAAATGACCGTGAAATTGAAAATCACTACAAAATGAACTCTAAAAAGGTTACGGCAAAAACCGGACGCACATCATGTACAAACTGGACAATCTCTTTCGGAGTATCAGGGTTTCGGACGAGAACTCATCTATTACACGGGCACTTCATTTTTTTAAAACTTATTTGAACTCCAGACATTTTTTTGCGTTCCTATGCGCCATTCAAAGAGACGTCATCAATTTTGAACACTTTTGTAACACCCCCAGTGTCATGCTACAGTAACCCTTTGTGTTTAAGCCTAATCATTTTGCTATAACAGTGCTTAGTCACTTTGATCAATATTCCTTTTCAAATTCCCGTTGAATTCTTTTTTCAAATTATGTGTGGAATTCAAAATGCTCAAACATGAAAACTAAAATGTTCGTCATGTGGAAAGTATTCTTCTGGTAATATTGGTGGTGAACCGATATTTTTGCAAAAGGTCTAAATGGCCTAAAATAGCTATAACAGAAAGTGGTTAAAAGAAAAGGCAAACCTTTTTTTAAGGGAGAAGCCCCCCCCCCTCAACTGGGCCGACTGGCCCAACTGGCCACCGCGCCCACCCCCCCATGGGCCTCAGCCCACCTGACAGCCCAACAGGCCATGTGGCCCACACCCCCCCCACCGGGTCGCCTTCCCCTCACTGTGCGGGCGACCGCGCGCGCACGTCGCCACCGAACCACCTCGTCGGCCATGCCGCTACAGGCGTCGTGGGAGGATAAGGGCAGCCCCGACGCCTCGGCTCCCTCCCCAGTCGCCCACTTGCCCCTTCTCCCCCTCGTCGCTCTCTCCCTCGCTCTCCAGATCCCCTCCCCTCCTCAACCGGCGCCGCCGTCGCCATGGATGTGCCGTAGCCGCGGACACCGGCCACCCCGCGCCTCGCCAACACGTCCACGAGAAGGGAGCCACCACCGCGAGCCCGACGACCCCTTCTTCCTCCTACTTCCGTCTTCGTCTCTGATGCCGATTCACCGCCGTTGGTCCTCCCCGAGCCCGCTAACGCACACCTACAGGCTCACGGTGAGCAGCCGCATCGCCTCCCCCTCTCTTCGGCCTCTCCCCGTAGCCGCAGCCGCCGCTTTTGCCGCACCCGCCGCTTTTGCCGCACCCGAACACCTCACCGCCGATGAGCTCGTAGTCGTTCCCTCGCTGCCCGTCGAGCTCTACCGAGCTCGGGGTCGTGCTCAGCACGCCCGTGCGAGCCCGAAGCACCCATCCCCGCGCTCTGCCGAGCCCTGTAGCACCGTTCCTGATCGTGGACGAACTCCGGCGAGGTTCCCGAGCTCGCCGCCGTCACCTCCGTCCACCCCCGGCCTCGTAACCACTCCGGTTGGACGCGGCGTCATCTTCCCGTTCGCGCGCGCCAAGTCGCGCGAAAAACGGACGCCCGTAGGCGAATCCCGACGCTCTCCTGGCCGCTCCGCCGTGGTTTCGGCTCGTCGGAGCCACTCCGGCGCCCGCTGCCGACGTGGCTGGGCGGGCCCGACCCCCTGGCTCACTGCGAGTGGGCCTTAGGGGCCCCGTTGACTGGGTTGACCCAGTCAACACGCTGACATGGCGGTGCAATGCCACTGATGAACCGGCCCCACCGCTTAAATAATAAATAAAATGGTTTTTATAATTAAAAGTAATTAGCTTAAGTAATTAGCCACTAACATGTGGGGCCCATCAGCTAATTAACCTCAGTTTAGTTTAAAATAAGCTCTGTTAAGTAACAGAGGCTGACAGGTGGGTCCCCCTTGTCAGTTTTGACCAGTCAACCGGACTGTTGACTGCTGACGTCACTCCTACGTCATGCTGACATCATATTCCTTTTCTGTTAGTATAAATAATTCCAGAATATGTTTAAAACTTAGAAAATTAATAGAAAATAAACCGTAACTCGGATGAAAATGTTTTCTATATGAAAGTTGCTCAGAAAAATCCAACGAATCCGAATACGCGGTCTGTTCATCTGTCACATGCCCCTAGCATGCTGAACATGGAACTTTCCCCCCTCCGGTCATCTGTCTGACACAGGTCCAGAACCGGGAAAACATTCCCGGTTGACTTCCCCCCTCGCCGATATCGTGTAGCACCACGTTAGAACACGTCTAGCTCTGCCTGTTGTCCTGTTATGCTATGTTTGCTTTATATTTACTGTTTCTTTCCCCTCTTCTCCCCGGTAGACCCCGAGACCGATGCCGCTCCTGTTATCAACTACGTCGTCGACAACGACCCCTCCTTGCCAGAGCAACCAGGCAAGTCCCCCCCCTTTGATCATCCCGATATCGCCCATTCCATTCTCCCATGCTTGCATTAGATTTTTCTACTGTTATTGTTTGCTCCTATTCTGATGCATATCCTGCTTTTGTATCTACTGTTGTACCTTACCTGCTTATCCTAAACTGCTTAGTATAGGTTGGTTAGTGATCCATCAGTGACCCCCACCTTTTCCTTGTTGCCCCTGCTTCATCATTGAAGACCCGATCAACGGGATCGAAGACCAGGCCCCGGCACCGCACATCACTTTCCCCTTAGTTTCTCGACACTACTGGGATACTATCGAGTGCCGAGGGTGAGACCTCTACAACACTTCTGATGTTAACCCTGTAGTGTAGCTATTCGGTCGTGGTCATCGAGGGTGATTTCCTCTTTAACCACTTCCGATACGACTCTGTCGTGCAACCCCTCAAGTGTGAACCTCGAGGGTGATTCCTCTACGTTCACCTTGATGATTACATTGAGTGGAACCCACCGAGGGTGATTCCTTGGGTTTTCCTCTTGATGTTTGGACACACGGATACTTGGACTTTACAACTGTTACTTGGAAAGTGATGTGGAGACGGGTTGACCTGGAAGGTGCCCGTGAGATAATTACGAGGCGTGGCCGGGCATTCTTAGCCCTTGCCGCAAGTCCTCGAGACGGGGCAACGGGGTCACATCTTTCGTGAGTCTCTGCTTGTTACCGCGCGTTCCTAATCCACTACGATTTGGATATTTGATCCGAGGGGCCTCTGGCCTGATAGCACTAACCATCACGTGGGCATAGTATGGGCGTTCTGCGTCGTATACATCAGCCAAAGCTTAATAGACGTCAGCGACTGAGTGGCGCGCGCCGGGTTGGACTGCTAGGTCTGCTCATCGGCCGCGTACGCAACGTGTAGGAGTTTCCGGGGAGATGGCCCATGACCCCTGGGGGCATAGGTTTAGTCTGGCGTGCTGGCCTCTCTATTAAGTCTAGGTAGGGTTGCGGCGTATTGTTTGGCCGAGGCCGGGCATGACCCAGGAAAGTGTGTCCGGCCGGAGTTAATCAAGCGTGGTGGGTAAGTTGGTGCACCCCTGCAGGGAAGAACTAATCTATGCATAGCCTGTCCTACGGTAACGGACACTTGGAGTTGTATCCCGATCGATACAACTAGAACTGGATACTTGTGATGAGAACTGGATGGTGATGAGGATTTGATTGTGATGATAACTGGATAGTATGGCTCTGGGATTGCTTTCTCGCAGGGAGTCGAGAAAGGATCTCTGGCCGAGGTTGATAACACTACTACCACTTTACTTTATGCTACTCTACTCCCTCCTGTTTGCTGCAAGATGGTGGTTTCCAGAAGATGCTAGTCTTCGATAGGACTAGACCTTCTCTCTATTCTGGCATTTCTGCAGCCCAGTCCACATATACAGCCTTCCTTTGATAATGTTGCATATGTAGTGTAGATCCTTGCTTGCGAGTACTTTGGATGAGTACTCACGGTTGCTTTGCTCCCCCTTTTGCCCCTTCTTCCTTCTTTCTGGTTGTTGCAACCAGATGGTGGAGTCCAGGAGCCAGATGCCACCTTTGACGACTGCTGCTACCCCGAGGGTGCCTACTACCACGTGACGGATGCCGACGACCAGGAGTAGTTAGGAGGCTCCCAGGCAGGAGGCCTTGCCTTTTCGATCGTAGATGCTTTTGTGCTAGCCTTCTTAAGGCAAACTTGTCTAACTTAGGTCTGTGCTCAGATTTTGTTGCTTCCGCTGACTCTTGTGTTTTCGAGCTTATGTATTCGAGCCCTCGAGGCCCCTGGCTTGTAATATAAAGCTTGTATTATTTTAATTTGTGTCTACAGTTGTGTTGTGATATCTTCCCGTGAGTCCTTGATCTTGATCGTACACATTTGTGTGTATGATTAGTGTACGATTGAATCGAGGGTGTCAGAAGTTGGTATTAGAGCCGACTGCCTGTAGGTAGCCCCCTTTCCAACTCCTTGGCCAAAGTTGAGTCTAGTCACCGAAAAACTTTTACTAACATTGGCTGTGTGGCATACGGTCCCACGTCGCCATTGGGTGGTATTAGGATCTTTTATTCCTCGTCTTTACTCTGGGACTCTGATCTCTCCTCTATTCGGGTTAAACAATTTTGCAAACTCTAACATTAGGTTCTTGTAAGCACTTCCTCCCGGAGAGCCCGTCAGTCTAGACAATCACTTGGTGCACCAAAAGATTACGAAGATACTCTCTGATGTTCTCTCAAGACTTTGTGCCCACCGCCTTCCCACCGATATATCCTTATGGATAACTACATATAGTTGTTGTTCATACCTTCGTCCCAAGTTGCTCTTGTTTTTACAAGATGCCTCGAAATACTCTCCACTGTTCTAAGAACCCCTCCTGCAACTGCCTTGAAGTTCTTTGTTGCATGAATACTTCTATGAATAATTCCTCACAATTACCATGGATTCTTCATCCCCAGTTGTTTGAGTGTTTCACAAAAGTCTTCGAAATACTATTCGATCTTCTGAAAATCCTCAGCAACTTATTGCTCTTGAAATTCTTGCGCGCTTGCATTATAGTTAAATCCCATAAGCTTAGTAATCTTATTGGCATCCTTTGTCACTATCATTTTGAGCTCGTTGATTCAATATGTTGCAGATGCTCGCAATCCCCAGTCAAAACTAGCATCCGTCCTTTTGACTCAGACGTCACTCCAGACACGAGCTTGTTCTCGGCAAATCAAACCTTGATTGATTGTCGAGATATGTTTTTTGTAACTTACTTATCTTTTGATCAGAGCCTCTGCTTCGGGTCCCCCCCCCGATTTGGTAATCATAATTCCTTCGTATTTAAGCTTTGAAATTATTCAGATGTCCCTATAATCTGATGCCTTTGTGTTATTTCTTCTTCTGGTTGAACATCGACACTCATATCGGATTCCTTGCGGTTCGCCAAATCCTTTGTTGGATAATTATCCGACATTGTCCTTCACATCCAAAACTCTTGTGAGTTATTTCCTCGATACATAATGCCTTTGGTAAATTTTATTCTCTGCTTTTGTCAACCATGCTCTGCTTTCGAGTTGGTGTTATTTACTCTTGAAGATTGTGGTATATGATCCTAAGATGCCCCTATGGGTTAAACTTATGCCTTCCATAATCCGTGTGAACCCGAGAGTTCTCACGAGTCTTACTCTTCTGGTACTTCGCCAGATAAATCCTCGGCACAACATTTTCTCCGAAAAACGAGGAGTGAATGAAAGGTTATGCATTGAAGAAGTGGGAGTCGACCTTGAACTTTGTGTTCATGCCCATGGACCCGATGTAGAACTTATCATGGAAGCTGCTCGTAAAAATAATAATCCCCTTGTTATAAGTTCATCTGGTAACTATGTTTGGTCCTTTGCAACCGTGGTTCTGACCACGATTGTTCCCCTTTGATTCCATTTCTCGGACAAGTTAAAGCACTTGTCCTCTACCGATCAATGCATCTTTGCAACCTCTATCTTGACCTTCCATCGAGTATTACCCTTCGGTATCTCGAGAATAACAAAGAACTCTGTTGCTTCCTATGAGTCTTCATCTGTTATTGCTCCTCAGCGATTTCAGATTGCCCCGGGTTCCGAGTTATTAGTCACTCGAAAACACCGATTAGTGAATCGATTCCGCCCTCTGATTCAATAACTCTAAGCTATTTCTGTTGCTTATGAGTTTAATAATCCTTCAAGTCATTCCTAGCATGATCAACTATATCATTATCGTGCTAACTTTTAACTGTGCTACATGGTCCTTAATCCCGGAGCACAACTTTTCAACGATGAGCGAAGCTTACGTCGATCTTCCTCATTTTATCAATTCTCCTTGAACAACAAGCTTGATTTTGAACTCGTGTCGTATCCGTGGTTCCAATAGCCTTTCGCTTCATCCTTCCTGTTGCTTGATGGCATCGTTCCTCGATGGCATCTTCATAGAGCCTCTCGACAAATGTGACGTGATCAGCATCAACATTTTGACTTTTTTTGAAATGACAATTGAATTCATGGTGAGAAATACCATCCTTGACCTACGATGATTTGAGTTATCATCGACTACCCCCCCCCCCTTTGTCTTCTTTCCAACACATGTTTGGTCATGTCTTGGTTATACCTTGGACTCCTTGCTATTCCTGCAATTTTTCTTGAGTATTTCTTGTGATCTTCAACTCCAACCCCTACTTGGAACACCATGTTAATGCTACCTCGAAACATGACAGAGGTATTCCGAATATCAACAAGAACATTGGAAGCACATTGTCGAATGTTTCTTGATCTATTATCCAAACACCGTTGTCTGGGTAATATCATGATCCTTCCCTCTCCCCATTATCTAAATGCTTTTGAACTTGCTGTCCTATCAGGTATATCCTGCTCCGCTTCCCCTTGGGAAGGATATACCCCCAATTCTTGTGTATAAGCACCTTTTCCTTTCCATTGGTCTGGTTAAACTAATAACCACATTTTCCCTTCCATTGGTTTGCTCAACCTTTCTTGTGAACTATATATGTTATAAGCAGAAATAATTCCCTGCTGATGGAAACACCTCGGTTTACAACTCTGTCAGTGTGACCCTGTTACTATTGCTGACGACATCCTGGTAACCCCCGATGGACGAGAACTTCGCCTACTGGTCCGCCTCGTTGAGCGAGCAGGAAAATAGTTCTCTCTGTCCCTCGCCCTTGGTACCAACGTGTTGACAACATAACTGGCAGTCTATCATCTGACATGCCTTGCTATCGACCCCCCTTTCTACCTTTAACCCGCATGGTGGGCTCATAACCCACAGTTCCACAGGATCGGAACCTGACTCTCCTGTATATCCTTTTATTCCGGAGTATCATTTGCTCTTGGCATTGTGTTTTGTCACGAGCCACCTTCCGAGATATAATCTATTCCCGATGCTCTAAACCCCCTTCTCACACTCTGTTCAGGTATCGATCGTTTGTCCATTCGCTTGAAACTTCCTATTGTACTTCATGTTTTGCTCTCGATGTTTTCTTAAGTTTCAACTCGAGAGATACTTCTGCCACATTCCCTGAATTATTCACTAGATAATTAACCCTAAAAGGGTCAGTTCTCCCGAAGTTACTCTTTACTTCCCCACTTAAATCTCGGGACGAGATTTCTTGTAGTGGAGGAGATTGGTAACACCCCTAGTGTCATGCTACAGTAACCCTTTGTGTTTAAGCCTAATCATTTTGCTATAACAGTGCTTAGTCACTTTGATCAATATTCCTTTTCAAATTCCCGTTGAATTCTTTTTTCAAATTATGTGTGGAATTCAAAATGCTCAAACATGAAAACTAAAATGTTCGTCATGTGGAAAGTATTCTTCTGGTAATATTGGTGGTGAACCGATATTTTTGCAAAAGGTCTAAATGCCCTAAAATAGCTATAACAGAAAGTGGTTAAAAGAAAAGGCAAACCTTTTTTTAAGGGAGAAGGCCCCCCCCCCCCTCAACTGGGCCGACTGGCCCAACTGGCCACCGCGCCCACCCCCCCATGGGCCTCAGCCCACCTGACAGCCCAACAGGCCATGTGGCCCACCCCCCCCCCATCGGGTCGCCTTCCCCTCACTGTGCGGGCGACCGCGCGCGCACGTCGCCACCGAACCACCTCGTCGGCCATGCCGCTATAGGCGCCGTGGGAGGATAAGGGCAGCCCCGACGCCTCGGCTCCCTCCCCAGTCGCCCACTTGCCCCTTCTCCCCCTCGTCGCTCTCTCCCTCGCTCTCCAGATCCCCTCCCCTCCTCAACCGGCACCGCCGTCGCCATGGATGTGCCGTAGCCGTGGACACCGGCCACCCCGCGCCTCGCCAACACGTCCACGAGATGCGCCGTCCTCGGCTACACCCTCTGCACCAACTGGAGCGAGAAGGGAGCCACCACTGTGAGCCCGACGACCCCTTCTTCCTCCTACTGCCGTCTTCGTCTCCAATGCCGATTCACCGCCGTTGGTCCTCCCCGAGCCCGCTAACGCACACCTATAGGCTCACGGTGAGCAGCCGCATCGCCTCCCCCTCTCTTCGGCCTCTCCCCGTAGCCGCAGCCGCCGCTTTTGCCGCACCCGAACACCTCACCGCCGATGAGCTCGTAGTCGTGCCCTCGCTGCCCGTCGAGCTCTACCGAGCTCGGGGTCGTGCTCAGCACGCCCGTGCGAGCCCGAAGCACCCATGCCCGCGCTCTGCCGAGCCCTGTAGCGCCGTTCCTGATCGTGGAGGAACTCCGGCGAGGTTCCCGAGCTCGCCGCCGTCACCTCCGTCCACCCTCGGCCTCGTAACCACTCCGGTTGGACGCGGCGTCATCTTCCTGTTCGCGCGCGCCAAGTCGTGCTAAAAACGGACGCCCGTAGGCGAATCCCGACGCTCTCCTGGCTGCTCCGCCGTGGTTTCGGCTCGTCGGAGCCACTCCGGCGCCCGCCGCCGACGTGGCTGGGCGGGCCTGACCCCCTGGCTCACTGCCAGTGGGCCTTAGGGGCCCCGTTGACTGGGTTGACCCAGTCAACACGCTGACATGGCGGTGCAATGCCACTGACGAACCGGCCCCACCGCTTAAATAATAAATAAAATGGTTTTTATAATTAAAAGTAATTAGCTTAAGTAATTAGCCACTAACATGTGGGGCCCATCAGCTAATTAACCTCAGTTTAGTTTAAAATAAGCTCTGTTAAGTAACAGAGGCTGACAGGTGGGTCCCCCTTGTCAGTTTTGACCAGTCAACCGGACTGTTGACTGCTGACGTCACTCCTACGTCATGCTGACATCATATTCCTTTTCTGTTAGTATAAATAATTCCAGAATATGTTTAAAACTTAGAAAATTAATAGAAAATAAACCGTAACTCGGATGAAAATGTTTTCTATATGAAAGTTGCTCAGAAAAATCCAACGAATCCGAATACGCTGTCTGTTCATCTGTCACATGCCCCTAGCATGCTGAACATGGAACTTTCCCCCCTCCGGTCATCTGTCTGACACAGGTCCGGAACCGGGAAAACATTCCCGGTTGACTTCCCCCCTCGCCGATATCGTGTAGCACCACGTTAGAACACGTCTAGCTCTGCCTGTTGCCCTGTTATGCTATGTTTGCTTTATATTTACTGTTTCTTTCCCCTCTTCTCCCCGGTAGACCCCGAGACCGATGCCGCTCCTGTTATCGACTACGTCGTGGACAACGACCCTCCCTGCCAGAGCAACCAGGCAAGCGCCCCCCCCCTTTGATCATCCCGATATCGCCCATTCCATTCTCCCATGCTTGCATTAGATTTTGCTACTGTTATTGTTTGCTCCTATTCTGATGCATATCCTGCTTTTGTATCTACTGTTGTACCTTACCTGCTTATCCTAAACTGCTTAGTATAGGTTGGTTAGTGATCCATCAGTGACCCCCACCTTGTCCTTGTTGCCCCTGCTTCATCATTGAAGACCCGATCAACGGGATTGAAGACCAGGCCCCGGCACCGCACATCACTTTCCCCTTAGTTGCTCGACACTACTTGGATACTATCGAGTGCCGAGGGTGAGACCTCTACAACACTTCTGATGTTAACACTGTAGTGTAGCTATTCGGTCGTGGTCATCGAGGGTGATTTCCTCTTTAACCACTTCCGATACGACTCTGTCGTGCAACCCCTCAAGTGTGAACCTCGAGGGTGATTCCTCTATGTTCACCTTGATGATTACATTGAGTGGAACCCACCGAGGGTGATTCCTTGGGTTTTCCTCTTGATGTTTGGACACACGGATACTTGGACTTTACAACTGTTACATGGAAAGTGATGTGGGGACGGGTTGACCTGGAAGGTGCCCGTGAGATAATTACGAGGCGTGGCCGGGCATTCTTAGCCCTTTCCGCAAGTCCTCGAGACGGGGCAACGGGGTCACATCTTTCGTGAGTCTCTGCTTGTTACCGCGCGTTCCTAATCCACTACGATTTGGATATTTGATCCGAGGGGCCTCTGGCCTGATAGCACTAACCATCACGTGGGCATAGTATGGGCGTTCTGCGTCGTATACATGAGCCAAAGCTTAATAGACGTCAGCGACTGAGTGGCGCGCGCCGGGTTGGACTGCGCAAGCGCCTGCCTTATTGAAGGAGGTAGCTAGGTCTGCTCACCGGCCGCGTACGCAACGTGCAGGAGTTTCCGGGGAGATGGCCCATGACCCCTGGGGGCATAGGTTTAGTCCGGCGTGCTGGCCTCTCTATTAAGTCTAGGTCGGGTTGCGGCGTATTGTTTGGCCGAGGCCGGGCATGACCCAGGAAAGTGTGTCCGGCCGGAGTTAATCAAGCGTGGTGGGTAAGTTGGTGCACCCCTGCAGGGAAGAACTAATCTATGCATAGCCTGTCCTACGGTAATGGACACTTGGAGTTGTATCCCGATCGATACAACTAGAACTGGATACTTGTGATGAGAACTGGATGGTGATGAGGATTTGATTGTGATGATAACTGGATAGTATGGCTCTAGGATTGCTTTCTCGCAGGGAGTCGAGAAAGGATCTCTGGCCGAGGTTGATAACAGTACTACCACTTTACTTTATGCTACTCTACTCCCTCCTATTTGCTGCAAGATGGTGGTTTCCAGAAGATGCTAGTCTTCGATAGGAGTAGACCTTCTCTCTATTCTGGCATCTCTGCAGCCCAGTCCACATATACAGCCTTCCTTTGATAATGTTGCATATGTAGTGTAGATCCTTGCTTGCGAGTACTTTGGATGAGTACTCACGGTTGCTTTGCTCCCCCCTTTCCCCCTTCTTCCTTCTTTCTGGTTGTTGCAACCAGATGGTGGAGTCCAGGAGCCAGATGCCACCTTTGACAACTGCTGCTACCCCGAGGGTGCCTACTACCACGTGACGGACGCCGACGACTAGGAGTAGTTAGGAGGCTCCCAGGCAGGAGGCCTTGCCTTTTCGATCGTAGATGATTTTGTGCTAGCCTTCTTAAGGCAAACTTGTCTAACTTAGGTCTGTGCTCAAATTTTGTTGCTTCCACTAACTCTTGTGTTTTCGAGCTTATGTATTCGAGCCCTCGAGGCCCCTGGCTTGTAATATAAAGCTTGTATTATTTTAATTTGTGTCTAGAGTTGTGTTGTGATATCTTCCCGTGAGTCCTTGATCTTGATCGTACACATTTGTGTGTATGATTAGTGTACGATTGAATCGAGGGCGTCACAACTTTCTAACATCATTTGCTATTTTTCAGTCATTTACCGATTTGTTTAGAGAGCTAAATGACTATGAAATTGAAAATCACTACAAAATGAACTCTGTAAATGTTGAAACTTGGCATGGTATCATCATTCACCCACATAGCATGTGCAAAATAGTAGAGAGGGTTAAGGCAAAAACTGGACGCACTTCGTGAACAAACTGGAAAATCTCTTTCGGAGTATCAGGGTTTCGGACGAGAACTCATCTGTTACACGGGCACTTCATTTTTTTAAACTTATTTGAACTCCAAACTTTTTTGTGTTCCTATGCACCATTCATAGTGATGTCAACTCTTTTCAACACTTTCTAACATCATTTGCTGTTTTTCAGTCATTACCGATTTATTTAGAGAGCTAAATGACCGTGAAATTGAAAATCACTACAAAATGAACTCTGTAATGTTGAAACTTGGCATGGTATCATCATTCACCCACATAGCATGTGCAAAATAGTAGAGAGGGTTACGGAAAAAACTGGACGCACTTCGTGTACAAACTGGAAAATCTCTTTCGGAGTATTAGGGTTTCGAACGAGAACTCATCTGTTACACGGGCACTAAATTTTTTTAAACTTATTTGAACTCCATACTTTTCTGCGTTCCGTATGCACCATTCAAAGCGAGGTCATGAATTTTCAACACGTTCTGACATCATTTACTATTTTTCAGTCATTTACCGATTTGTTTAGCGAGCTAAATGACCGTGAAATTGAAAATCACTACAAAATGAACTCTGAAAATGTTGAAACTTGGCATGGTATCATCATTTCACCCACATGTCGTGTGCAAAATAGTAGAGAGGGTTACGGCAAAAACTGAACACACTTCGTGTACAAACTGGGCTATCTCTTTCGGAGTATCAGGGTTTCGGACAAGAACTCATCTGTTACACGGCCACTTCATTTTTTTAAACTTATTTGAACTCCGGACTTTTTTGCGTTCCAATGCACCATTCAAAGTGACCTCATCAATTTTCAACACTTTCTAACATCATTTGCTATTTTCAGTCATTTATCGATTTATTTACAGAGCTAAATGACCGTGAAATTGAAAATCACTACAAAATGAACTCTGAAAGTGTTGAAGCTTGGCATGGTATCATCATTTCACCCACATTGCATGTGCAAAATAGTAGAGAGGGTTACGGGAAAAACTAGAGACACTTCGTGTGCAAACTGGACAATCTTTTTCGGAGTATCAGGGTTTCGAATGAGAACTCATCGGTTACACAGGGATTTCATTTTTTAAACTTATTTGAACTCCAGACTTTTTTGCGTTCCGTATGCACCATTCAAAGCGAGGTCATCACTTTTCAACATGTTGTGACATCATTTGCTCTTTTTCAGTCATTTATCGATTTGTTTAGAGAGCTAAATGACCGTGAAATTGAAAATCACTACAAAATGAACTCTGAAAAGGTTACGGCAAAATCCGGACGCACTTCGTGAACAAACTGGACAATCTCTTTCGGAGTATCAGGGTTTCGAACGAGAACTCATCTGTTACACGGGCACTTCATTTTTCTAAACTTATTTGAACTGCAGACATTTTTTTGCGTTCCTATGCGCCATTCAAAGAGACGTCATCAATTTTCAACACTTTCTAACATCATTTGCTATTTTTTAGTCATTTACCGATTTGTTTAGAGAGCTAAATGACTATGAAATTGAAAATCACTACAAAGTGAACTCTGAAAGTGTTGAAACTTGGCATGGTATCATCATTCACCCACATAACATGTGCAAAATAGTAGAGAGGGTTAAGGCAAAAACTGGACGCACTTCGTGAACAAACTGGAAAATCTCTTTCGGAGTATCAGGGTTTCGGACGAGAACTCATCTGTTACACGGGCACTTCATTTTTTTAAACTTATTTGAACTCCAGACTTTTTTGTGTTCCTATGCACCATTCATAGTGATGTCAACTCTTTTCAACACTTTCTAACATCATTTGCTGTTTTTCAGTCATTACCGATTTATTTAGAGAGCTAAATGACCGTGAAATTGAAAATCACTACAAAATGAACTCTGTAATGTTGAAACTTGGCATGGTATCATCATTCACCCACATAGCATGTGCAAAATAGTAGAGAGGGTTACGGAAAAAACTGGACGCACTTCGTGTACAAACTGGAAAATCTCTTTCGGAGTATTAGGGTTTCGGACGAGAACTCATCTGTTACACGGGCACTAAATTTTTTTAAACTTATTTGAACTCCATACTTTTCTGCGTTCCATATGCACCATTCAAAGCGAGGTCATGAATTTTCAACACGTTCTGACATCATTTACTATTTTTCAGTCATTTACCGATTTGTTTAGCGAGCTAAATGACCGTGAAATTGAAAATCACTACAAAATGAACTCTGAAAATGTTGAAACTTGGCATGGTATCATCATTTCACCCACATGTCGTGTGCAAAATAGTAGAGAGGGTTACGGCAAAAACTGAACACACTTCGTGTACAAACTGGGCTATCTCTTTCGGAGTATCAGGGTTTCGGACAAGAACTCATCTGTTACACGGCCACTTCATTTTTTTAAACTTATTTGAACTCCGGACTTTTTTGCGTTCCAATGCACCATTCAAAGTGACCTCATCAATTTTCAACACTTTCTAACATCATTTGCTATTTTCAGTCATTTATCGATTTATTTACAGAGCTAAATGACCGTGAAATTGAAAATCACTACAAAATGAACTCTGAAAGTGTTGAAGCTTGGCATGGTATCATCATTTCACCCACATTGCATGTGCAAAATAGTAGAGAGGGTTACGGGAAAAACTAGAGACACTTCGTGTGCAAACTGGACAATCTTTTTCGGAGTATCAGGGTTTCGAATGAGAACTCATCGGTTACACAGGGATTTCATTTTTTAAACTTATTTGAACTCCAGACTTTTTTGCGTTCCGTATGCACCATTCAAAGCGAGGTCATCACTTTTCAACATGTTGTGACATCATTTGCTCTTTTTCAGTCATTTATCGATTTGTTTAGAGAGCTAAATGACCGTGAAATTGAAAATCACTACAAAATGAACTCTGAAAAGGTTACGGCAAAATCCGGACGCACTTCGTGAACAAACTGGACAATCTCTTTCGGAGTATCAGGGTTTCGAACGAGAACTCATCTGTTACACGGGCACTTCATTTTTCTAAACTTATTTGAACTCCAGACATTTTTTTGCGTTCCTATGCGCCATTCAAAGAGACGTCATCAATTTTCAACACTTTCTAACATCATTTGCTATTTTTTAGTCATTTACCGATTTGTTTAGAGAGCTAAATGACTATGAAATTGAAAATCACTACAAAGTGAACTCTGAAAGTGTTGAAACTTGGCATGGTATCATCATTCACCCACATAACATGTGCAAAATAGTAGAGAGGGATAAGGCAAAAACTGGACGCACTTCGTGAACAAACTGGAAAATCTCTTTCGGAGTATCAGGGTTTCGGACGAGAACTCATCTGTTACACGGGCACTTCATTTTTTTAAACTTATTTGAACTCCAGACTTTTTTGTGTTCCTATGCACCATTCATAGTGATGTCAACTATTTTCAACACTTTCTAACATCATTTGCTGTTTTTCAGTCATTACCGATTTATTTAGAGAGCTAAATGACCGTGAAATTGAAAATCACTACAAAATGAACTCTGTAATGTTGAAACTTGGCATGGTATCATCATTCACCCACATAGCATGTGCAAAATAGTAGAGAGGGTTACGGAAAAAACTGGACGCACTTCGCGTACAAACTGGAAAATCTCTTTCGGAGTATTAGGGTTTCGGACGAGAACTCATCTGTTACACGGGCACTAAATTTTTTTAAACTTATTTGAACTCCATACTTTTCTGCGTTCCGTATGCACCATTCAAAGCGAGGTCATGAATTTTCAACACGTTCTGACATCATTTACTATTTTTCAGTCATTTACCGATTTGTTTAGCGAGCTAAATGACCGTGAAATTGAAAATCACTACAAAATGAACTCTGAAAATGTTGAAACTTGGCATGGTATCATCATTTCACCCACATGTCGTGTGCAAAATAGTAGAGAGGGTTACGGCAAAAACTGAACACACTTCGTGTACAAACTGGGCTATCTCTTTCGGAGTATCAGGGTTTCGGACAAGAACTCATCTGTTACACGGCCACTTCATTTTTTTAAACTTATTTGAACTCCGGACTTTTTTTGCGTTCCAATGCACCATTCAAAGTGACCTCATCAATTTTCAACACTTTCTAACATCATTTGCTATTTTCAGTCATTTATCGATTTATTTACAGAGCTAAATGACCGTGAAATTGAAAATCACTACAAAATGAACTCTGAAAGTGTTGAAGCTTGGCATGGTATCATCATTTCACCCACATTGCATGTGCAAAATAGTAGAGAGGGTTACGGCAAAAACTAGAGACACTTCGTGTGCAAACTGGACAATCTTTTTCGGAGTATCAGGGTTTCGAATGAGAACTCATCGGTTACACAGGGATTTCATTTTTTAAACTTATTTGAACTCCAGACTTTTTTGCGTTCCGTATGCACCATTCAAAGCGAGGTCATCACTTTTCAACATGTTGTGACATCATTTGCTCTTTTTCAGTCATTTATCGATTTGTTTAGAGAGCTAAATGACCGTGAAATTGAAAATCACTACAAAATGAACTCTGAAAAGGTTACGGCAAAATCCGGACGCACTTCGTGAACAAACTGGACAATCTCTTTCGGAGTATCAGGGTTTCGAACGAGAACTCATCTGTTACACGGGCACTTCATTTTTCTAAACTTATTTGAACTCCAGACATTTTTTTGCGTTCCTATGCGCCATTCAAAGAGACGTCATCAATTTTCAACACTTTCTAACATCATTTGCTATTTTTTAGTCATTTACCGATTTGTTTAGAGAGCTAAATGACTATGAAATTGAAAATCACTACAAAGTGAACTCTGAAAGTGTTGAAACTTGGCATGGTATCATCATTCACCCACATAGCATGTGCAAAATAGTAGAGAGGGTTAAGGCAAAAACTGGACGCACTTTGTGAACAAACTGGAAAATCTCTTTCAGAGTATCAGGGTTTCGGACGAGAACTCATCTGTTACACGGGCACTTCATTTTTTTAAACTTATTTGAACTCCAGACTTTTTTGCGTTCGTATGCACCATTCATAGTGATGTCATCAATTTTCAACACTTTCTAATATCATTTGCTATTTTTCAGTCATTTACCGATTTATTTAGAGAGCGAAATGTCCGTGAAATTGAAAATCACTACAAAATGAACTCTGTAATTTTTGAAACTTGGCATGGTATCATCATTCACCCACATAGCATGTGCAAAATAGTAGAGAGGGTTACGAAAAAAACTGGACGCACTTCGTGTACAAACTGGAAAATCTCTTTCGGAGTATCAGGGTTTCGGACGAGAACTCATCTGTTACACGGGCACTAAATTTTTTTAAACTTATTTGAACTCCGTACTTTTCTGCGTTCCGTATGCACCATTCAAAGCGAGGTCATGAATTTTCAACATGTTCTGACATCATTTACTATTTTTCAGTCATTTACCGATTTGTTTAGAGAGCTAAATGACTATGAAATTCAAAATCACTACAAAATGAACTCTGAAAGTGTTGAAACTTGGCATGGTATCATCGTTCACCCGCATAGAATGTGCAAAATAGTAGAGAGGGTTAAGGCAAAAACTGGACGCAATTCGTGAACAAACTGGAAAATCTCTTTCGGAGTATCAGGGTTTCGGACGAGAACTCATCTGTTACACGGGCACTTCATTTTTTTAAACTTATTTGAACTCCAGACATTTTCGCATTCCTATGCACCATTCATAGTGATGTCAACAATTTTCAACACTTTCTAACATCATTTGCTATTTTTCAGTCATTTACCGATTTATTTAGAGAGCTAAATGACCGTGAAATTGAAAATCACTACAAAATGAACTCTGTAATTGTTGAAACTTGGCATGGTATCATCATTCACCCACATAGCATGTGCGAAATAGTAGAGAGGGTTACGGAAAAAACTGGACGCACTTCGTGTACAAACTGGAAAATCTCTTTCGGAGTATCAGTGTTTCGGACGAGAACTCATCTGTTACATGGGCACTAAATTTTTTTAAACTTATTCGAACTCCATAATTTTCTGCATTCCGTATGCACCATTCAAAGCGAGGTCATGAATTTTCAACACGTTCTGACATCATTTACTATTTTTCAGTCATTT
>NW_025228079.1:352504-353625 GCF_018294505.1 Triticum aestivum
GTACAAACTGGAAAATCTCTTTCGGAGTATTAGGGTTTCGGACGAGAACTCATCTGTTACACGGGCACTAAATTTTTTTAAACTTATTTGAACTCCATACTTTTCTGCGTTCCGTATGCACCATTCAAAGCGAGGTCATGAATTTTCAACACGTTCTGACATCATTTACTATTTTTCAGTCATTTACCGATTTGTTTAGCGAGCTAAATGACCGTGAAATTGAAAATCACTACAAAATGAACTCTGAAAATGTTGAAACTTGGCATGGTATCATCATTCACCCACATAGCATGTGCAAAATAGTAGAGAGGGTTAAGGCAAAAACTGGACGCACTTCGTGAACAAACTAGAAAATCTCTTTCGGAGTATCAGGGTTTCGGACGAGAACTCATCTGTTACACGGGCACTTCATTTTTTTAAACTTATTTGAACTCCAGACTTTTTTGTGTTCCTATGCACCATTCATAGTGATGTCAACTATTTTCAACACTTTCTAACATCATTTGCTGTTTTTCAGTCATTACCGATTTATTTAGAGAGCTAAATGACCGTGAAATTGAAAATCACTACAAAATGAACTCTGTAATGTTGAAACTTGGCATGGTATCATCATTCACCCACATAGCATGTGCAAAATAGTAGAGAGGGTTACGGAAAAAACTGGACGCACTTCGTGTACAAACTGGAAAATCTCTTTCGGAGTATTAGGGTTTCGGACGAGAATTCATCTGTTACACGGGCACTAAATTTTTTTAAACTTATTTGAACTCCATACTTTTCTGCGTTCCGTATGCACCATTCAAAGCGAGGTCATGAATTTTCAACACGTTCTGACATCATTTACTATTTTTCAGTCATTTACCGATTTGTTTAGCGAGCTAAATGACCGTGAAATTGAAAATCACTACAAAATGAACTCTGAAAATGTTGAAACTTGGCATGGTATCATCATTTCACCCACATGTCGTGTGCAAAATAGTAGAGAGGGTTACGGCAAAAACTGAACACACTTCGTGTACAAACTGGGCTATCTCTTTCGGAGTATCAGGGTTTCGGACAAGAACTCATCTGTTACACGGCCACTTCATTTTTTTAAACTTATTTGAACTCCGGACTTTTTT
>NW_025228079.1:356322-360948 GCF_018294505.1 Triticum aestivum
TATTTTTCAGTCATTTACCGATTTGTTTGGAGAGCTAAATGACTATGAAATTGAAAATCACTACAAAATGAACTCTGAATGTGTTGAAACTTGGCATGGTATCATCATTCACCCACATAGCATGTGCAAAATAGTAGAGAGGGTTAAGGCAAAAACTGGACGCACTTCGTGAACAAACTGGAAAATCTCTTTCGGAGTATTAGGGTTTCGGACGAGAACTCATCTGTTACACGGGCACTTCATTTTTTTAAACTTATTTGAACTCCAGACTTTTTTGCGTTCCTATGCACAATTCATAGTGATGTCAACAATTTTCAACACTTTCTAACATCATTTGCTATTTTTCAGTCATTTACCGATTTATTTAGAGAGCTAAATGACCGTGAAATTGAAAATCACTACAAAATGAACTCTATAAATGTTGAAACTTGGCATGGTATCATCATTCACCAACATAGC
This sequence comes from Triticum aestivum, assembly GCF_018294505.1. Taxonomy (NCBI): domain Eukaryota; kingdom Viridiplantae; phylum Streptophyta; class Magnoliopsida; order Poales; family Poaceae; genus Triticum; species Triticum aestivum. The sequence continues at coordinate 356,782 of NW_025228079.1, forward strand.
ATGTGCCAAATAGTATAGAGGGTTACGGAAAAAACTGGATGCACTTCGTGTACAAACTGGAAAATCTCTTTCGGAGTATCAGGGTTTCGGACGAGAACTCATCTGTTACACGGGCACTAAATTTTTTTTAACTTATTTGAACTCCATACTTTTGTGCGTTCCGTATGCACCATTCAAAGCGAGGTCATGAATTTTCAGCATGTTCTGACATCATTTACTATTTTTTAGTCATTTACCGATTTGTTTAGAGAGCTAAATGACCGTGAAATTGAAAATCACTACAAAATGAACTCTGAAAATGTCGAAACTTGGCATGGTATCATCATTTCACCCACATGTCATGTGCAAAATAGTAGAGAGGGTTACGGCAAAAACTGAACACTCTTCGTGTACAAACTGGGCTATCTCTTTCGGGTATCAGGGTTTCGGACGAGAACTCATCTGTTACACGGCCACTTCATTTTTTTAAACTTATTTGAACTCCAGACTTTTTTGCGTTCCAATGCACCATTCAAAGCGACCTCATTAATTTTCAACACTTTCTAACATCATTTGCTATTTTCAGTCATTTATCGATTTATTTACAGAGCTAAATGACCGTGAAATTGAAAATCACTACAAAATGAACTCTGAAAATGTTGAAGCTTGGCATGGTATCATCATTTCACCCACATTGCATGTTCAAAATAGTAGATAGGGTTACGGCAAAAACTAGACACACTTCGTGTGCAAACTGGACAATCTTTTTCGGAGTATCAGGGTTTCGAATGAGAACTCATCGGTTACACAGGCACTTCATCTTTTTTAAACTTATTTGAACTCCAGACTTTTTTTGCGTTCCATATGCACCATTCAAAGCGAGGTCATCACTTTTCAACATGTTCTGACATCATTTGCATTCTGTATGCACCATTCAAAGCGATGTCATCAATTTTCAACTCTTTCTAACATCATTTGCTATTTTCATTCATTTACCGATTTATTTAGAGAGCTAAATGACCGTGAAATTGAAAATCACAACAAAATGAACTCTAAAAAGGTTGAAACTTGGCATGGTATCATCATTTCACCCACATGGCATGTGAAAAAGAGTAGAGAGGGTTACGGCAAAAACTGGACGCACTTCGTGTACAAACTGGGCAATCTCTTTCGGAGTATCAGGGTTTTGGACGAGAACTCATCTGTTACACGGGCACTTCATTTTTTTAAACTTATTTGAACTCCAGACTTTTTTGTGTTCCTATGCACCATTCATTTTTTTAAACTTATTTGACTCCAGACTTTTTTTGCGTTCCTATGCACCATTCATAGCGACGTCATAAATTTTCAATACTTTCTAACATCATTTGCTATTTTCAGTCATTTCCCGATTTGTTTAGAGAGCTAAATGACCGTGAAATTGAAAATCACTACAAAATAAACTCTGAAAAGGTTGAAACATGGCATGGTATAATAATTTCACCCACATGGCATGTGCAAAAGAGTAGAGGGTTACGGCAAAAACTGGACACACTTCGTGTACAAACTGGACAATCTCTTTCGGAGTATCAGGGTTTCGGACGAGAACTCATCTGTTACACGGGCACTTCATTTTTTTAAACTTATTTGAACTCCAGACATTTTTTTGCGTTCCTATGCACCATTCAAAGAGATGTCATCAATTTTCAACACTTTCTAACATCATTTGCTATTTTTCAGTCATTTATCGATTTATTTAGAGAGCTAAATGACCGTGAAATTGAAAATCACTACAAAATGAACTCTGTAAATGTTGAAACTTTGCATGGTATCATCATCCACCCGCATAGCATGTGCAAAATAGTAGAGAGGGTTACAGAAAAAACCGGACGCACTTCATGTACAGACTGGACAATCTCTTTCGGAGTATCAGGGTTTCGGACGAGAACTCATCTGTTACACGGGAACTTCATTTTTTAAACTTATTTGAACTCCAGACATTTTTTTGCGTTCCGTATGCACCATTCAAAGAGACGTCATCAATTTTCAACACTTTCTAACAGCATTTGCTATTTTTTAGTCATTTACCAATTTTTTAGAGAGCTAAATGACTATGAAATTGAAAATCACTACAAAATGAACTCTGAAAGTGTTGAAACTTGGCATGATATCATCATTCACCCGCATCGCATGTGCAAAATAATAGAGAGGGTTAAGGCAAAAACTGGACGCACTTCTTGAACAAACTGAAAAATCTCTTTCGGACTATCAGGGTTTTGGACGAGAACTCATCTGTTACACGGACACTTCATTTTTTTAAACTTATTTGAACTCCAGACTTTTTTTGCATTCCGTATGCCCCGTTCAAAGCGATGTCATCAATTTTCAACTCTTTCTAACATCATTTGCTCTTTTCAGTCATTTACCGATTTATTTAGAGAGCTAAATGACAGTGAAATTGAAAATCACTACAAAAAGAACTCTGAAAAGGTTGAAACTTGGCATGGTATCATCATTTCACCCACATGGCATGTGCAAAAGAGTAGAGGGTTATGGCAAAAACTGGACACACTTCGTGTACAAACTGGATAATCTCTTTCGGAGTATCAGGGTTTCGGACGAGAACTCATCTGTTACACGGGCACTTCATTTTTCTAAACTTATTTGAACTCGAGACATTTTTTTGCGTTCCTATGCACCATTCATAGAGATGTCATCAATTTTCAACACTTTCTAACATCATTCGCTATTTTTCAGTCATTTACCGACTTATTTAGAGAGCTAAATGACCGTGAAATTGAAAATCACTACAAAATGAACTCTGTAAATGTTGAAACTTGGCATGGTATCATCATTCACCCACATAGCATGTGCAAAATAGTACAGAGGGTTACGGAAAAAACTGGACGCACTTCTTGTACAAACTGGAAAATCTCTTTCGGAGTATCACGGTTTCGGACAAGAACTCATCTGTTACACGGGCACTAATTTTTCTTAAACTTATTTGAACTCCATACTTTTTTGCGTTCCATATGCACCATTCAAAGCGAGGTCATGAATTTTCAACATGTTCTGACATCATTTACTATTTTCCAGTCATTTACCGATTTGTTCAGAGAGCTAAATGACCGTGAAATTGAAAATCACTACAAAATGAACTCTCTAAATGTTGAAACTTGGCATGGTATCATCTTCCACCCACATAGCATGTGCAAAATAGTAGAGAGGGTTACAGAAAAAACTGGACGCACTTCATGTACAGAATGGAAAATCTCTTTCGGAGTATCAGGGTTTGGGACGAGAATTCATCTGTTACACGGGCACTTCATTTTTCTAAACTTATTTGAACTCCAAACTTTTTTGCATTTTGTATGCACCATTCAAAGCGACGCCATCAATTGTCAACACTTTCTAACATCATTTGCTATTTTCAGTCATTTACCGATTTATTTAGAGAGCTAAATGACCGTGAAATTGAAAATCACTATGAAATTAACTCTAAAAATGTTGAAACTTGGCATGGTATCATCATGTCACCCACATGGGATGTGAAAAATAGTAGAGAGGGTTACAACTAAACCCTAAACCCTACAGAATGGACAATCTCTTTTGGAGTATCAGGGTTTCAGATGAGAACTCATCGGTTACACAGGCACTTCATTTTTATAAACTTATTTGAACTCCAGACTTTTTTGCGTTCCGTATGCACCATTCAAAGCAATGTCATCAATTTTCAACTCTTTCTAACATCATTTGCTATTTTCAGTCATTTTCCGATTTGTTTAGAGAGCTAAATGACTGTGAAATTGAAAATCACTACAAAATGAACTCTAAAAATGTTGAAACTTGGCATCGTATCATCATTTCACCCACATGTCATGTGCAAAATAGTAGAGAGGGTTACGACAAAAACTGAACACTCTTCATGTACAAACTGGGCTATCTCTTTCGGAGTATCAGGGTTTCGGACGAGAACTCATCTGTTACACGGCCACTTCATTTTTTTAAACTTATTTGAACTCCAGACTTTTTTTGCGTTCCTATGCACCATTCATAGCGACGTCATAAATTTTCAATACTTTCTAACATCATTGTCTATTTTCAGTCATTTTATTGATTTATTTACAGAGCTAAATGACCGTGAAATTGAAAATCACTACACAATGAACTCTGAAAATGTTGAAGATTGGCATGGTATCATCATTTCAC
>NW_025228079.1:361171-367577 GCF_018294505.1 Triticum aestivum
CGTGTACAAACTGGGCTATCTCTTTCGGAGTATCAGGGTTTCGGACGAGAACTCATCTGTTACACGGGCACTTCATTTTTTTAAACTTATTTGAACTCCATACTTTTTTGCGTTCCGTATGCACCATTCAAAGCGAGGTCATGAATTTTCAACACGTTCTAACATCATTTGCTATTTTCAGTCATTTACCGATTTATTTAGAGAGCTAAATGACCGTGAAATTGAAAATCACTACAAAATGAACTCTGAAAATGTTGAAGATTGGCATGGTATCATCATTTCACCCACATTGCATGTGCAAAATAGTAGAGAGGGTTACGGCAAAAACTAGACACACTTCGTGTGCAAACTGGACAATCTTTTTCGGAGTATCAGGGTTTCGAATAGAACTCATCGGTTACACAGCCACTTCATTTTTTAAAACTTATTTGAACTCCAGACTTTTTTTGCGTTCCGTATGCACCATTCAAAGCGAGGTCATCTCTTTTCAACATGTTATGACATCATTTGCTTTTTTTCAGTCATTTATCGATTTGTTTAGAGAGCTAAATGACCGTGAAATTGAAAATCACTACAAAATGTACTCTGAAAAGGTTATGGCAAAAACCAGACGCACTTCATGTACAAACTGGACAATCTCTTTCGGAGTATCAGGGTTTCGGACGAGAACTCATCTGTTACACAGGCACTTCATTTTTTTTAAACTTATTTGAACTCCAGACATTTTTTTGCGTTCCTATGCGCCATTCAAAGAGACGTCATCAATTTTCAACACTTCCTAACATCATTTGTTATTTTTCAGTCATTTACCGATTTGTTTAGAGAGCTAAATGACTATGAAATTGAAAATCACTACAAAATGAACTCCGAAAGTGTTGAAACTTGGCATGGTATCATCATTCACCCACATAGCATGTGCAAAATAGTAGAGAGGGTTAAGGCAAAAAATGGGACGCACTTCGTGAACAAACTGGAAAATCTCTTTCGGAGTATCAGGGTTTAGGACGAGAACTCATCTGTTACACAGGCACTTCATTTTTTTAAACTTATTTGAACTCCAGACTTTTTTGCATTTCGTATGCACCATTCAAAGCGATCTCATCAATTTTTAACTCTTTCTAACATCATTTGTTTTTTCAGTCATTTACCGATTTATTTAGAGAGCTAAATGACCGTGAAATTGAAAATCACTACAAAATGAACTCTAAAAAGGTTGAAACTTGGCATGGTATCATCATTTCTCCCACATGGCATGTGAAAAAGAGTAGAGAGGGTTACGACAAAAACTGAACGAACTTCGTGTACAAACTGGGCAATCTCTTTCGGAGTATAAGGGTTTCGGACGAGAACTCATCTGTTACACGGGCACTTTATTTTTTTAAACTTATTTGAACTCCAGACTTTTTTTGCGTTCCTATGCACCATTCATAGCGATGTCATAAATTTTCAATACTTTCTAACATCATTTTCTATTTTCAGTCATTTCCCGATTTGTTTAGAGAGCTAAATGACCGTGAAATTGAAAATCACTACAAAATGAACTCTGTAAATGTTGAAACTTGGCATGGTATCATCATCCACCCACATAGCATGTGCAAAATAGTAGAGAGGGTTACAGAAAAAACTGGACGCACTTAATGTATAGACTGGAAAATCTCTTTCGGAGTATCAGGGTTTCGGACGAGAACTCATCTGTTACACGGGCACTTCATTTTTTTGAACTTATTTGAACACCAAACTTTTTTTGCATTCTGTATGCACCATTCAAAGCGACGCCATCAATTTTCAACACTTTCTAACATCATTTGCTATTTTCAGTAATTTACCGATTTATTTAGAGAGCTAAATGACCGTGAAATTGAAAATCACTACAAAATTAACTGTAAAAATGTTGAAACTTGGCATGGTTTCATCATGTCACCCACATGGGATGTGCAAAATAGTAGAGAGGGTTACAACAAAAACTGGACACACTTCATCTACAAAATGGACAATCTCTTTTGGAGTATCAGGGTTTCAGACGAGAACTCATCGGTTACACGGGCACTTCATTTTTTTAAACTTATTTGAACTCCAGGCTTTTTTTGCGTTCCGTATGCACCATTCAAAGCGAGGTCTTCAATTTTCAACACGTTCTGACATCATTTGCTATTTTTCAGTCATTTACCTATTTGTTTAGAGAGCTAAATGACAGTGAAATTGAAATCACTACAAAATGAACTCTGAAAAGGATGAAACTCGGCATGGTATCATCATTTCCCCCACATGACATGTGAAAAAGAGTAGAGAGGGTTACGGCAAAAACTGGACGCACTTCGTGTACAAACTGGGCAATCTCTTTCGGAGTATCAGGGTTTCGAACAAGAACTCATCTGTTACACGGGCCCTTCATTTTTTAAACTTATTTGAACTCCAGACTTTTTTTGCGTTCCTACGCGCCATTCAAAGAGACGTCATCAATTTTCAACACTTCCTAACATCATTTGTTATTTTTCAGTCATTTACCGATTTGTTTAGAGAGCTAAATGACTATGAAATTGAAAATCACTACAAAATGAACTCTGAAAGTGTTGAAACTTGGCATGGTATCATCATTCACCCACATAGCATGTGCAAAATAGTAGAGAGGGTTAAGGCAAAAACTGGACGCACTTCATGAACAAACTGGAAAATCTCTTTCGGAGTATCAGGGTTTAGGACGAGAACTCATTTGTTACACAGGCACTTCATTTTTTTAAACTTATTTGAACTCCAGACTTTTTTTGCATTTCGTATGCACCATTCAAAGCGATCTCATCAATTTTTAACTCTTTCTAACATCATTTGTTTTTTTCAGTCATTTACCGACTTATTTAGAGAGCTAAATGACCGTGAAATTGAAAATCACTACAAAATGAACTCTAAAAAGGTTGAAACTTGGCATGGTATCATCATTTCACCCACATGGCATGTGAAAAAGAGTAGAGAGGGTTACGGCAAAAACTGAACGCACTTCGTGTACAAACTGGGCAATCTCTTTCGGAGTATAAGGGTTTCGGACGAGAACTCATCTGTTACACGGGCACTTCATTTTTTTAAACTTATTTGAACTCCATACTTTTTTGCGTTCCGTATGCACCATTCAAAGCGAGGTCGTGAATTTTCAACACGTTCTAACATCATTTGCTATTTTCAGTCATTTACCGATTTATTTAGAGAGCTAAATGACCGTGAAATTGAAAATCACTACAAAATGAACTCTGAAAATGTTGAAGATTGGCATGGTATCATCATTTCACCCACATTGCATGTGCAAAATAGTAGAGAGGGTTACGGCAAAAACTAGACACACTTCGTGTGCAAACTGGACAATCTTTTTCGGAGTATCAGGGTTTCGAATAGAACTCATCGGTTACACAGCCACTTCATTTTTTTAAACTTATTTGAACTCCAGACTTTTTTTGCGTTCCGTATGAACCATTCAAAGCGAGGTCATCTCTTTTCAACACGTTATGACATCATTTGCTCTTTTTCAGTCATTTATCGATTTGTTTAGAGAGCTAAATGACCGTGAAATTGAAAATCACTACAAAATGTACTCTGAAAAGGTTACGGCAAAAACCAAACGCACTTCATGTACAAACTGGACAATCTCTTTCGGAGTATCAGGGTTTCGGACGAGAACTCATCTGTTACACAGGCACTTCATTTTTTTTAAACTTATTTGAACTCCAGACATTTTTTTGCGTTCCTATGCGCCATTCAAAGAGACGTCATCAATTTTCAACACTTCCTAACATCATTTGTTATTTTTCAGTCATTTACCGATTTGTTTAGGGAGCTAAATGAATATGAAATTGAAAATCACTACAAAATGAACTCTGAAAGTGTTGAAACTTGTCATGGTATCATCATTCACCCACATAGCATGTGCAAAATAGTAGAGACGGTTAAGGCAAAAACTGGACGCACTTCGTGAACAAACTGGAAAATCTCTTTCGGAGTATCAGGGTTTAGGACGAGAACTCATCTGTTACACAGGCACTTCATTTTTTTAAACTTATTTGAACTCCAGACTTTTTTGCATTTCGTATGCACCATTCAAAGCGATCTCATCAATTTTTAACTCTTTCTAACATCATTTGTTTTTTCAGTCATTTACCGATTTATTTAGAGAGCTAAATGACCGTGAAATTGAAAATCACTACAAAATGAACTCTAAAAAGGTTGAAACTTGGCATGGTATCATCATTTCACCCACATGGCATGTGAAAAAGAGTAGAGAGGGTTACGACAAAAACTGAACGCACTTCGTGTACAAACTGGGCAATCTCTTTCGGAGTATAAGGGTTTCGGACGAGAACTCATCTGTTACACGGGCACTTCATTTTTTTAAACTTATTTGAACTCCAGACTTTTTTTGCGTTCCTATGCACCATTCATAGCGATGTCATAAATTTTCAATACTTTCTAACATCATTTTCTATTTTCAGTCATTTCCCGATTTGTTTAGAGAGCTAAATGACCGTGAAATTGAAAATCACTACAAAATGAACTCTGTAAATGTTGAAACTTGGCATGGTATCATCATCCACCCACATAGCATGTGCAAAATAGTAGAGAGGGTTACAGAAAAAACTGGACGCACTTAATGTATAGACTGGAAAATCTCTTTCGGAGTATCAGGGTTTCGGACGAGAACTCATCTGTTACACGGGCACTTCATTTTTTTGAACTTATTTGAACAACAAACTTTTTTTTGCATTCTGTATGCACCATTCATAGCGACGCCATCAATTTTCAACACTTTCTAACATCATTTGCTATTTTCAGTACTTTACCGATTTATTTAGAGAGCTAAATGACCGTGAAATTGAAAATCACTACAAAATTAACTCTAAAAATGTTGAAACTTGGCATGGTTTCATCATGTCACCCACATGGGATGTGCAAAATAGTAGAGAGGGTTACAGCAAAAACTGGACACACTTCATCTACAAAATGGACAATCTCTTTTGGAGTATCAGGGTTTCAGACGAGAACTCATCGGTTACACGGGCACTTCATTTTTTTAAACTTATTTGAACTCCAGGCTTTTTTGCGTTCCATATGCACCATTCAAAGCGAGGTCTTCAATTTTCAACACGTTCTGACATCATTTGCTATTTTTCAGTCATTTACCTATTTGTTTAGAGAGCTAAATGACAGTGAAATTGAAATCACTACAAAATGAACTCTGAAAAGGATGAAACTCGGCATGGTATCATCATTTCCCCCACATGACATGTGAAAAAGAGTAGAGAGGGTTACGGCAAAAACTGGACGCACTTCGTGTACAAACTGGGCAATCTCTTTCGGAGTATCAGGGTTTCGAACAAGAACTCATCTGTTACACGGGCCCTTCATTTTTTAAACTTATTTGAACTCCAGACTTTTTTTGCGTTCCTATGCGCCATTCAAAGAGACATCATCAATTTTCAACACTTCCTAACATCATTTGTTATTTTTCAGTCATTTACCGATTTGTTTAGAGAGCTAAATGACTATGAAATTGAAAATCACTACAAAATGAACTCTGAAAGTGTTGAAACTTGGCATGGTATCATCATTCACCCACATAGCATGTGCAAAATAGTAGAGAGGGTTAAGGCAAAAACTGGACGCACTTCATGAACAAACTGGAAAATCTCTTTCGGAGTATCAGGGTTTAGGACGAGAACTCATCTGTTACACAGGCACTTCATTTTTTTAAACTTATTTGAACTCCAGACTTTTTTTGCATTTCGTATGCACCATTCAAAGCGATCTCATCAATTTTTAACTCTTTCTAACATCATTTGTTTTTTTCAGTCATTTACCGACTTATTTAGAGAGCTAAATGACCGTGAAATTGAAAATCACTACAAAATGAACTCTAAAAAGGTTGAAACTTGGCATGGTATCATCATTTCACCCACATGGCATGTGAAAAAGAGTAGAGAGGGTTACGGCAAAAACTGAACGCACTTCGTGTACAAACTGGGCAGTCTCTTTCGGAGTATAAGGGTTTCGGACGAGAACTCATCTGTTACACGGGCACTTCATTTTTTTAAACTTATTTGAACTCCATACTTTTTTGCGTTCCGTATGCACCATTCAAAGCGAGGTCATGAATTTTCAACACGTTCTAACATCATTTGCTATTTTCAGTCATTTACCGATTTATTTAGAGAGCTAAATGACCGTGAAATTGAAAATCACTACAAAATGAACTCTGAAAATGTTGAAGATTGGCATGGTATCATCATTTCACCCACATTGCATGTGCAAAATAGTAGAGAGGGTTACGGCAAAAACTAGACACACTTCGTGTGCAAACTGGACAATCTTTTTCGGAGTATCAGGGTTTCGAATAGAACTCATCGGTTACACAGCCACTTCATTTTTT
>NW_025228079.1:367587-371398 GCF_018294505.1 Triticum aestivum
GAGAGCTAAATGACCGTGAAATTGAAAATCACTACAAAATGTACTCTGAAAAGGTTACGGCAAAAACCAAACGCACTTCATGTACAAACTGGACAATCTCTTTCGGAGTATCAGGGTTTCGGACGAGAACTCATCTGTTACACAGGCACTTCATTTTTTTTAAACTTATTTGAACTCCAGACATTTTTTTGTGTTCCTATGCGCCATTCAAAGAGACGTCATCAATTTTCAACACTTCCTAACATCATTTGTTATTTTTCAGTCATTTACCGATTTGTTTAGGGAGCTAAATGACTATGAAATTGAAAATCACTACAAAATGAACTCTGAAAGTGTTGAAACTTGTCATGGTATCATCATTCACCCACATAGCATGTGCAAAATAGTAGAGACGGTTAAGGCAAAAACTGGACGCACTTCGTGAACAAACTGGAAAATCTCTTTCGGAGTATCAGGGTTTAGGACGAGAACTCATCTGTTACACAGGCACTTCATTTTTTAAAACTTATTTGAACTCCAGACTTTTTTTGCATTTCGTATGCACCATTCAAAGCGATCTCATCAATTTTTAACTCTTTCTAACATCATTTGTTTTTTCAGTCATTTACCGATTTATTTAGAGAGCTAAATGACCGTGAAATTGAAAATCACTACAAAATGAAGTCTAAAAAGGTTGAAACTTGGCATGGTATCATCATCCACCCACATAGCATGTGCAAAATAGTAGTGAGGGTTACAGAAAAAACTGGACGCACTTAATGTATAGACTGGAAAATCTCTTTCGGAGTATCAGGGTTTCGGACGAGAACTCATCTGTTACACGGGCACTTCATTTTTTTGAACTTATTTGAACACCAAACTTTTTTTGCATTCTGTATGCACCATTCAAAGCGACGCCATCAATTTTCAACACTTTCTAACATCATTTGCTATTCTCAGTCATTTACCGTTTTATTTAGAGAGCTAAATGACCGTGAAATTGAAAATCACTACAAAATTAACTCTAAAAATGTTGAAACTTGGCATGGTTTCATCATGTCACCCACATGGGATGTGCAAAATAGTAGAGAGGGTTACAGCAAAAACTGGACACACTTCATCTACAAAATGGACAATCTCTTTTGGAGTATCAGGGTTTCAGACGAGAACTCATCGGTTACACGGGCACTTCATTTTTTTAAACTTATTTGAACTCCAGGCTTTTTTTGCATTATGTATGCACCATTCAAAGCGAGGTCTTCAATTTTCAACACGTTCTGACATCATTTGCTATTTTTCAATCATTTACCTATTTGTTTAGAGAGCTAAATGACAGTGAAATTGAAATCACTACAAAATGAACTCTGAAAAGGTTGAAACTCGGCATGGTATCATCATTTCCCCCACATGACATGTGAAAAAGAGTAGAGAGGGTTACGACAAAAACTGGACGCACTTCGTGTACAAACTGGGCAATCTCTTTCGGAGTATCAGGGTTTCGAACAAGAACTCATCTGTTACATGGGCCCTTCATTTTTTAAACTTATTTGAACTCCAGACTTTTTTTGCGTTCCTATGCGCCATTCAAAGAGACGTCATCAGTTTTCAACACTTCCTAACATCACTTGTTATTTTTCAGTCATTTACCGATTTGTTTAGAGAGCTAAATGACTATGAAATTGAAAATCACTACAAAATGAACTCTGAAAGTGTTGAAACTTGGCATAGTATCATCATTCACCCACATAGCATGTGCAAAATAGTAGAGAGGGTTAAGGCAAAAACTGGACGCACTTCGTGAACAAACTGGAAAATCTCTTTCAGAGTATCAGGGTTTAGGACGAGAACTCATCTGTTACACAGGCACTTCATTTTTTTAAACTTATTTGAACTCCAGACTTTTTTTGCATTTCGTATGCACCATTCAAAGCGATCTCATCAATTTTTAACTATTTCTAACATCATTTGTTTTTTTAGTCATTTACCGATTTATTTAGAGTGCTAAATGTCCGTGAAATTGAAAATCACTACAAAATGAACTCTAAAAAGGTTGAAACTTGGCATGGTATCATCATTTCACCCACATGGCATGTGAACAAGAGTAGAGAGGGTTACGGCAAAAACTGAACGCACTTCGTGTACAAACTGGGCAATCTCTTTCAGAGTATAAGGGTTTCGGACGAGAACTCATCTGTTACACGGGCACTTCATTTTTTTAAACTTATTTGAACTCCAGACTTTTTTTGGTTCCTATGCACCATTCATAGCGATGTCATAAATTTTCAATACTTTCTAACATCATTTTCTATTTTCAGTCATTTCCCGATTTGTTTAGAGAGCTACATGACCGTGAAATTGAAAATCACTACAAAATGAACTCTGTAAATGTTGAAACTTGGCATGGTATCATCATCCACCCACATAGCATGTGCAAAATAGTAGAGAGGGTTACAGAAAAAACTGGACGCACTTAATGTACAGACTGGAAAATCTCTTTCGGAGTATCAGGGTTTCGGACGAGAACTCATCTGTTACACGGGCACTTCATTTTTTTGAACTTATTTGAACACCAAACTTTTTTTGCATTCTGTATGCACCATTCAAAGCGACGCCATCAATTTTCAACACTTTCTAACATCATTTGCTATTTTCAGTCATTTACCGATTTATTTAGAGAGCTAAATGACCGTGAAATTGAAAATCACTACAAAATTAACTCTAAAAATGTTGAAACTTGGCATGGTTTCATCATGTCACCCACATGGGATGTGCAAAATAGTAGAGAGGGTTACAGCAAAAACTGGACACACTTCATCTACAAAATGGACAATCTCTTTTGGAGTATCAGGGTTTCAGACGAGAACTCATCGGTTACTCGGGCACTTCATTTTTTTAAACTTATTTGAACTCCAGGCTTTTTTGCGTTCCGTATGCACCATTCAAAGCGAGGTCTTCAATTTTCAACACGTTCTGACATCATTTGCTATTTTTCAGTCATTTACCTATTTGTTTAGAGAGCTAAATGACAGTGAAATTGAAATCACTACAAAATGAACTCTGAAAAGGTTGAAACTCGGCATGGTATCATCATTTCCCCCACATGACATGTGAAAAAGAGTAGAGAGGGTTACGGCAAAAACTGGACGCACTTCGTGTACAAACTGGCCAATCTCTTTCGGAGTATCAGGGTTTCGAACAAGAACTCATCTGTTACACGGGCCCTTCATTTTTGAAACTTATTTGAACTCCAGACTTTTTTTGCGTTCCAATGCACCATTCAAAGTGACATCACAAATTTTCAACACTTTCTAACATCATTTGCTACTTTCAGTCATTTACCTATTTGTTTAGAGAGCTAAATGACCATGAAATTGAAAATCACTACAACATGAACTCTGAAAAGGTTGAAACTTGGCATGGTATCATCATTTCACCCACATGGCATGTGCAAAAGAGTAGAGGGTTACGGCAAAAACTGGACACACTTCGTGTACAAACTGGATAATCTCTTTCGGAGTATCAGGGTTTCGGATGAGAACTCATCTGTTACACGGGCACTTCATTTTTTTAAACTTATTTGAACTCCAGACATTTTTTGCGTTCCTATGCACCATTCAAAGAGATGTCATTAATTTTCAACACTTTCTAACACCATTTGCTATTTTTCAGTCATTTACCGATTATTTAGAGAGCTAAATGACCGTGAAATTGAAAATCACTACAAAATGAACTCTGTAGGTGTTGAAACTTGGCATGGTATCATCATTCACCCACATAGCATGTGCAAAATAGTAGAGAGGGTTACGGAAAAAACTGGACGCACTTCGTGTAC
>NW_025228079.1:371543-377484 GCF_018294505.1 Triticum aestivum
CTCATCTGTTACATGGGCACTTCATTTTTTAAAACTTATTTGAACTCTCGACTTTTTTGCATTCCGTATGCACCATTCAAAGAGATGTCATCAATTTTCAACACTTTCTAACATCATTTGCTATTTTTCAGTCATTTACCGATTTATTTAGAGAGCTAAATGACCGTGAAATTGAAAATCACTACGAAATGAACTCTGTAAATGTTGAAACTTGGCATGGTATCATCATTCACCCACATAGCATGTGCAAAATAGTAGAGAGGGTTACGGAAAAAACTGGACGCACTTCATGTACAAACTGGAAAATCTCTTTCGGAGTATCAGGGTTTCGGACGAGAACTCATCTGTTACACGGGCACTTCATTTTTTTAAACTTATTTGAACTCCAGACATTTTTTTGCATTCCGTATGCACCATTCATAGAGATGTCATCAATTTTCAACACTTTCTAACATCATTTGCTATTTTTCTGTCATTTACCGATTTATTTAGAGAGCTAAATGACCGTGAAATTGAAAATCACTACAAATGAACTCTGTAAATGTTGAAACTTGGCATGGTATCATCATTCACCCACATAGCAGGTGCAAAATAGTAGAGAGGGTTACGGAAAAAACTGGACGCACTTCGTTTACAAACTGGAAAATCTTTTTCGGAGTATCAGGGTTTCAGACGAGAACTCATCTATTACACGGGCACTAATTTTTTTAAACTTATTTGAACTCCATACTTTTTTGCGTTCCGTATGCAACATTCAAAGCGAGGTCATGAATTTTCAACACGTTCTGACATCATTTACTATTTTTCAGTCATTTACCGATTTGTTTAGAGAGCTAAATGATCGAGAAATTGAAAATCACTACAAAATGAACTCTGGAAATGTTGAAACTTGGCATGGTATCATCATTTCACCCACATGTCATGTGCAAAATAGTAGAGAGGGTTACAGCAAAAATTGAACACACTTCGTGTACAAACTGGGCTATCTCTTTCGGAGTATCAGGGTTTCGAACGAGAACTCATCGGTTACACGGCCACTTCATTTTTTTAAACTTATTTCAACTCCAGACTTTTTTTGCGTTCCTATGTACCATTCAAAGCGACCTCATCAATTTTCAACACTTTCTAACATCATTTGCTATTTTCAGTCATTTATCGATTTATTTACAGAGCTAAATGACCGTGAAATTGAAAATCACTACAAAATGAACTCTGAAAATGTTGAAACTTGGCATGGTATCATCATTTCACCCACATGTCATGTGCAAAATAGTAGAGAGGGTTACGACAAAAACTAGACACACTTCGTGTGCAAACTGGACAATCATTTTCGGAGTATCAGGGTTTCAAGTGAGAACTCATTGGTTACACAGGCACTCCATTTTTTAAACTTATTTGAACTCTAGACTTTTTTTTGCGTTCCGTATGCACCATTCAAAGCGAGGTCATCACTTTTCAACATGTTCTGACATCATTTGCTCTTTTCCAGTCATTTATCGATTTTTTTAGAGAGCTAAATGACCATGAAATTGAAAATCACTACAAAATGAACTCTGAAAAGGTTACGGCAAAAACCGGACGCACTTCGTGTACAAACTGGACAATCTCTTTCGGAGTATTAGGGTTTCGGATGAGAACTCATCTGTTACACGGGCACTTCATTTTTTCAAACTTATTTGAACTCCAGACATTTTTTTTGCGTTCCTATGCACCATTCATAGAGATGTCATCAATTTTTAACACTTTCTAACATCATTTGCTATTTTTCAGTCATTTACCGATTTATATAGAGAGCTAAATGACCGTGAAATTGAAAATCACTACAAAATGAACTCTGTAAATGTTGAAACTTGGCATGGTATCATCATTCACCCACATAGCATGTGCAAAATAGTAGAGAGGGTTAAGGCAAAAACTGGATGCACTTCATGTACAAACTGGAAAATCTCTTTCGGAATATCAGGGTTTTGGACGAGAACTCATCTGTTACACGGGCACTTCATTTTTTTAAACTTATTTGAACTCCAGACATTTTTTTGCGTTCCTATGCACCATTCATAGAGATGTCATCAATTTTCAACACTTTCTAACATCATTTGCTATTTTTCTGTCATTTACCGATTTATTTAGAGAGATAAATGATCGTGAAATTGAAAATCACTACAAAATGAACTCTGTAAATGTTGAAACTTGGCATGGTATCATCATTCACCCACATAGCATGTGCAAAATAGTAGAGAGGGTTACGGAAAAAAACTGGACGCACTTCGTGTACAAACTAGAAAATCTTTTTCGGAGTATCAGGGTTTCGGGCGAGAACTCATCTGTTACACGGGCACTAAATTTTTTTAAACTTATTTGAACTCCATACTTTTTTGCATTCCGTATGCACCATTCGAAGCGAGGTCATGAATTTTCAACACGTTCTGACATCATTTACTATTTTTCAGTCATTTACCGATTTGTTTAGAGAGCTAAATGACCGTGAAATTGAAAATCAATACAAAATGAACTCTGGAAATGTTGAAACTTGGCATGGTATCATCATTTCACCCACATGTCATGTGCAAAATAGTAGAGAGGGTTACGGCAAAAATTGAACACACTTTGTGTACAAACTGGGCTATCTCTTTTGAAGTATCAGGGTTTCGAACGAGAACTCATCGGTTACACGGCCACTTCATTTTTTTAAACTTATTTCAACTCCAGACTTTTTTTGCGTTCCTATGCACCATTCAAAGCGACCTCATCAATTTCCAACACTTTCTAACATCATTTGCTATTTTCAGTCATTTATCGATTTATTTACAGAGCTAAATGACCGTGAAATTGAAAATCACTACAAAATGAACTCTGAAAATGTTGAAACTTGGCATGGTATCATCATGTGACGCCCCCGATTCAATCGTACACTAATCATGCACGCAAATGTGTACGATCAAGATAAGGGACTCATGGGAAGATATCACAACACAACTCTACAAATAAAATAAGTCATACAAGCATCATAATACAAGCCAGGGGCCTCGAGGGCTCGAATACAAGTGCTCGATCATAGACGAGTCAGCGGAAGCAACAATATCTGAATACAGACATAAGTTAAACAAGTTTGCCTTAAGAAGGCTAGCACAAACTGGGATACAGATCGAAAGAGGCGCAGGCCTCCTGCCTGGGATCCTCCTAACTACTCCTGGACATCGTCAGCGGGCTGCACGTAGTAGTAGGCACCTCCGGTGTAGTAGGGGTCGTCGTCGACGGTGGCGTCTGGCTCCTGGACTCCAGCATCTAGTTGCGACAACCAGAAAGAAAGGAAAGGGGGAAAAAGGAGGGAGAAAGCAACCGTGAGTACTCATCCAAAGTACTCGCAGGCAAGGAACTAAACTACATATGCATGGGTATATGTGTAAGGAGGCCATATCAGTGGACTGAACTGCAGAATGCCAGAATAAGAGGGGGATAGCTAGTCCTATCGAAGACTACGCTTCTGGCAGCCTCCGACTTGCATCAAGTAGAAGAGAGTAGATTGAAGTCATCCAAGTAGCATCTCCATGTAGCATCTCCAAATAGCATCTCATAGCATAATCCTACCCGGCGATCCCCTCCTCATATCCCTGAGGTAGAGCGACCACCGGTTGTATCTGGCACTTGGAAGGGTGTGTTTTATTAAGTATCCGGTTCTAGTTGTCATAAGGTCAAGGTACAACTCCAAGTCGTCCTGTTACCGAAGATCACGGCTATTCGAATAGATTAACTTCCCTGCAGGGGTGCACCACATTCCCCAACACGCTCGATCTCATTTGGCCGGACACACTTTCCTGGGTCATGCCCGGCCGCGGAAGATCAACACGTCGCAGCCCCACCTAGGCAAAACAGAGAGGCCAGCACGCCGGTCTAAACCTAAGCGCACAGGGGTCTGGGCCCATCGCCCATAGCACACCTCCATGTTGCGAGGGCGGCCGGAAGCAGAACTAGCCCCCTTAATACAAGAGCAGGCTTACGTTCCAATCCGGCGCGCGCCGCTCCGTCGCTGACGTCTGGAGTGCTTCGGTTGATACCACGACGTCGGGATACCCATAACTACTCCCGCGTAGATGGTTAGTGCGTATAGGCTCGTAGCCAGACTCAGATCAAATACCAAGATCTCGTTAAGCGTGTTAAGTATCCGCGAACGCCGAACAGGACCAGGCCCACCTGTCTCCTAGGTGGTCTCAACCTGCCCTGCCGCTCCGCCACAAAGTAACAGTCGGGGGCCGTCGGGAACTCAGGCCCACCACTACCTGGATGGAGCCACCTGCCCCTTCAGCCCCCATCTCCAAACAGTATCACCAGTAATGTAACAGTGTAAAGTATATAGTATGTGCCCGTGATCACCTCCCGAAGTGATCACAGCCCAGTAGTATAGCATGGCAGACGGACAAGAGTGTATGGTCACTGATGGAACACTAGCATCCTATACTAAGCATTTAGGATTGCGGGTAAGGTATCAACGACTGTAGCAGCAATGACAGGCTATGCATCAAAATAGGATTAACGGAAAGCAGTAACATGCTACACTACTCTAATGCAAGCAGTATAGAGAAGAGTAGGCGATATCTGGTGATCAAAGGGGGGGGCTTGCCTGGTTGCTCTGGCAAGAGAGAGGGGTCGTCAACTCCGTAGTCGAACTGGTCAGCAGCAGCGTCGGTCTCGTAGTCTACCGGAGAGGAGAGGGGGAAGAAATAATGAATACAGAGCAAACAAAGCATCACAAAATATAACAAGGCAATACGCGGTGTTCGGTGTGCCCTAACGCGGTAGTTGGTGATACCGATGAAGGGGGGAAAACATCCGGAAAAGTATTCCCGGTGTTTCGTGTTTTCTGGCAGATGAATCGGAGGGGGAAAGTTGCGGGTTTGGTATGTTAGGGGTGTGTGGTGGACGAACGGACTGCGTATCCGGATTCGTCTCGTCGTTCTGAGCAACTTTCATGTTGAAAATATTTTAATCCGAGTTACGGATTAAAAGATATGATTTTCTAAAGATTTTATTAATTTCTGGAATTTAATTAATTATTTCATTAATTCGAAAATGGATTTATGACGTCAGGACGATATCATGCTGATGTCAGCAGTCAACAGAGTTGACTTGGTCAACCTGACATGTGGGTCCGGCGGGACCCACCTGTCATCCTCTAATTAGGTTAAT
Source organism: Triticum aestivum (assembly GCF_018294505.1). Lineage (NCBI taxonomy): Eukaryota > Viridiplantae > Streptophyta > Magnoliopsida > Poales > Poaceae > Triticum > Triticum aestivum. Next base: position 376,728 of record NW_025228079.1, read on the forward strand.
TAGGGTTTAGGTTAATCTAATTACAGTTTAATTAAACTTAACTAGTTAATTAAATTAATTAAACCGGATTAATTAACTTAATTAATTCATTAGTTAATTAATTAATAAATAATTTTATTAATCATTTTTATTTTTATTTAATAATTTTATTTTTATTCCTTTTTTTTAAAACCGTTCTGGGGTGGGGTCCCCGTGTCAGTGGCCTATGGCCTTAGCGGGCGCGGGCGCCAGCAGTGCGCTTATGGGCGCACCCGACCAGGGCCGAGCCCGATCGGGGAGGCGAGGCGAGGCGAGGCCACCGGGGCACGGTGGTGTTTGGCCAGTGTGGACGACGGCCATCGGGGGTGGATCCGGGCGGCGCCGCATGGGGGAAGCGGGACGGCGGGTGACGGCGGCCACGGCACGCAGTGCGCGGCCACGGGGAGCAGGGGACGGGGCGGAGCGCCGACGAGGGAGCGACCAAGTGGCTAACGAGGGGCTCCAAGGGGCGACAGAGGGTGACCAGAGGCGGGCTTCAGAGGCGAAGTAGCATCGGGCCCCGGCCTGCAGCCGGCGAGACGAGCCTGGCGGGTGCAGGCGGTGGTCGCGGGGCGCGGCCTGGACGCGTCGTAGGAGGGAGAGGAGGTCGGGGTGCGGTGAGCACGGTCGCGGGCGCGACCAGGGGCGAGCCCGGGCGCGGCCAACGGTGCGGCCGGCGGGCGCGAGGGCCACGGTGAGCACGAGGGCGAGGGAGAAGGTAGGAGAGGGGGAGGCCCGG
>NW_025228079.1:378712-380096 GCF_018294505.1 Triticum aestivum
TTTTTTTACTATTTATTTATTTTTCCTTTCTGTTTTATTTCTAGTTTCTCTTTCATTTAGTTTTTATCTAATATTAAAATGATCCCGAATTTAGTAATACATTAAAACCCACTATAACAATAGGTGTTACCCCAAAACAAATTAGTTTAGTATTTTGTTAATTATAAAAGCATTTAGATATTGGTTTTTGCTACTGTTTTATTCACCTAAGGGCATTTAAACATTTTATAAAAATGTGGTTTCATCACCATAATTACCTATGTATTATTTGGTTCACTCCGAACATTTAAATTTTAATATTTGAAAACTTTTATTGTTTGCTCGATTTTGAATTTGAAATTCGAACTAGGTTCCGAACTAACGCGAGTTTATCCACAGTAACCGAGGTGACGTGGCATCATTAGCGGGGATTACTGTAGCTTAATTACCCGGGCGTCACAATTCTCCTCCACTACAAGAAATCTCGTCCCGAGATTTAAGAGGGGTGGAAGGGGGGGAAGTTTGGTAACGAATCTAGCGGGTCTTCTCATCTTGGCTTGCTCTTCTCGAAGAGGTCGGTCCAATACAATGATGTCTTCATTTCGCTGCTTTAGGTCATCAAGATGAAGTCCGCGTCCTTTCTTCCGGAACTCCATCGTACTTACTAAGGAATAAAGGGTGGGCATACAGGGAGAACGAACCTCTGCAAGGTTAACTATCTGGTCGATAAGATCGGGGAAGGTGGCGGAAAGTAACTCTCGAATTGAAACTTAACGAATTATTGAGAGCAAAGTAAGTAAGTACCACGAGAAGTTCCAAGCGGGTAGGCAATCGTTCGATGCCTGTTACAAGGCATGAAAGGGGTTCAGAGCAACGGGAATAAGCATTGCGTCTGATACCAGAATAGTTCACTAGGAAGGTGGCTCGTGATCTTTCATACGAAGCCAAGCGTGAGGATTAGCTTTAGTAACAGGGGTGCAGGAGAGTCAGGTTTCGATCCTGTGGAACTGTGGGTTATGGGCCCACCATGTGGTTGAAAGTAGGAAGGGGGCCGGCATTTTGCACGGTCATGATAGTAAGGTGTGTCAAAGGGTAGCCTGTCAGATATGTCGGCAACAACATCGATACCAAGGGCGAGGGACGAAGAGAACCATTTTCCTGCTCGTTGAACGAGGCGGGCCAATAGGCAAAGTTCTCGTCCATCGGTGGTTACCGGAATGTTTTCAACAATAGTAACAGGGTCTTGCTGCAGAGTTGTACACCGAGGTGTTTACATAAGCAGGAGAACATTACTGCTTAGATCATATAGACCACAAGAAAGGTTAAACAAAACAATGGAAAGGAAAAGGTGATCATCAGATCAAATAGAACAATGGAATGGAAAATATGTTTAAACACATATTTC
>NW_025228079.1:380966-381827 GCF_018294505.1 Triticum aestivum
GGCGCGGGCGCCAGCAGTGCGCTTATGGGCGCACCCGACCAGGGCCGAGCCCGATCGGGGAGGCGAGGCGAGGCGAGGCCACCGGGGCACGGTGGTGTTTGGCCAGTGTGGACGACGGCCATCGGGGGTGGATCCGGGCGGCGCCGCATGGGGGAAGCGGGACGGCGGGTGACGGCGGCCACGGCACGCAGTGCGCGGCCACGGGGAGCAGGGGACGGGGCGGAGCGCCGACGAGGGAGCGACCAAGTGGCTAACGAGGGGCTCCAAGGGGCGACAGAGGGTGACCAGAGGCGGGCTTCAGAGGCGAAGTAGCATCGGGCCCCGGCCTGCAGCCGGCGAGACGAGCCTGGCGGGTGCAGGCGGTGGTCGCGGGGCGCGGCCTGGACGCGTCGTAGGAGGGAGAGGAGGTCGGGGTGCGGTGAGCACGGTCGCGGGCGCGACCAGGGGCGAGCCCGGGCGCGGCCAACGGTGCGGCCGGCGGGCGCGAGGGCCACGGTGAGCACGAGGGCGAGGGAGAAGGTAGGAGAGGGGGAGGCCCGGGGCCTCACCGGGGTTCGCAGGGTCAAGGGCAGTGGTGCTCGAGGTGGGGGACGGGGACGACGTGCGTAGAGGAAGCAGGCCGGTGATGGCGTCCGGCGAGGTAGCTCCGGCGAGGTGTTCCTCCAAGCGACGGTGGTTCGATCCCCCCCGATCCAATCGGGGGGCGCGGAGGAGGGGAAAAGGGGGAGGCTTGCGGAGGGAGGTGAGGCGATGGTAGCAGGGCGGCGCCGGCGACAGGCGCCGTCGTCGAGGTCGCGAGCGGGGCGGGATCGGGGCGATCCCGATTCAGATCGAGGAGGAGGGGTTCGGGCGTCGGGGGTG
>NW_025228080.1:0-30961 GCF_018294505.1 Triticum aestivum
AAACAAGAGATAGGGTTGATTTCGGACCCCTCCACCAAGGGCCACGAAATTCCCCCCTCTTCCTCCATATATACAGCCCTTAGGGCATCGTTTAGACTTTGGGTTTTGTTTAGATTAAAAGTTCGCCATAGCTGCAACTTCGCGTACTTCGTTTGTGTTCAACGACCAGACAAAGGCGTCACAGAACCCCACCTTGATCAATAAAGCTTTCATCTTATATTCGCAATATCCAGATTGCAATCTTAGTTTCTTGCTTGTTCTTCGTTTGCTCGCAGGAAACAGACCCTCGTGGTCAGGTTGATCGTGCTCCGGCGTGGTCAATAACCTCTCGGAGTTGGTTTAGCGATTGCTAAGGCGCGACGTCCTCGCACGTTCGTAGTCGGATCGTCAAAGTCGACTTCCACCAAAGCGAAATCCACCATCTCATCGAAAGACGGGACACCTTAGCCTCTATCAGACAGGTGGCGGATATATGTTGCAGGTGAACTCGGATTGGCGTGATGGCGGCGGATATGTGGTGGCGTATATGGATTCGGATTGGCGGTGAATATGTTGTGGTGATAGAGGCAAAGGTGTCCCGTCTTTCGATGAGATGATGGATATCGCTTTGGTGGAAGTCGACTTTGACGATCCGACTACGAACGTGCGAGGACGTCGCGCCTTAGCAATCGCTAAATCAACTCCGAGAGGTTATTGACCACGCCGGAGCACGATCAACCTGACCACGAGGGTCTGTTTCCTGCGAGCAAACGAAGAACAAGCAAGAAACTAAGATTGCAATCTGGATATTGCGAATATAAGATGAAAGCTTTATTGATCAAGGTGGGGTTCTGTGACGCCTTTGTCTGGTCGTTGAACACAAACGAAGTACGCGAAGTTGTAGCTATGGCGAACTTTTAATCTAAACAAAACCCAAAGTCTAAACGATGCCCTAAGGGCTGTATATATGGAGGAAGAGGGGGGAATTTCGTGGCCCTTGGTGGAGGGGTCCGAAATCAACCCTATCTCTTGTTTCCCCACACATACGGACTCTAAAAATAGCCTATACTTATGTATTTCGAAATTACATGGGCTTGGCCCAATAATAAGGTGACGCAGCACCTAAAATAGCCTCGGGACGAAATTTATGAAGTGGCATCTTGTATAGTTCGTCCAAGGCTTCATGCACCCATTATGGTGGCTTCAAAGTCCTGAGATCATCACTTGTAACTCCATTCTTGTTCTTGCTCCAATGTTCATCCTTCTCCAAGCTAGGCCCTTCATTTGTAAGCAAAACAAATGTATCCAATTTAGGCAGCATCATATTCTCATGAACATTAGAATCATTACCAAGAAACGAAAGTACCTGGTAATTTAGTTGGCGTGCACGAGCTCTAGTAATTCGTCTAGTATGTATAGCAGCAGGGGCTGTGGGTGTAACAATTGTATTGATGTCCTCATCATCCTCCCCTTCTTGAAATGAAGTCGTCCTCGACGGAAGTTCATCTTCCTCACCCAAATAAGGCTTCAAATCTGCAATGTTAAAAGTGGGACTAACCCCAAAATCTGCAGGCAGCTCAAGTTTATATGCATTATCATTTATTTTCTCTAACACCTTAAAGGGACCATCAGCACGTGGCATTAACTTTGATTTGCGCAAATCAGGAAATCTATCCTTACGCAAATGTAACCAAACAAGATCTCCAGGTGCAAACACAACATGTTTTCTACCCTTATCTCCAGCAAGTTTATATTTAGCATTCATGCGCTCAATGTTTTCCTTAGTTAACTCATGCATTTTTAAAATCAATTCAGCACGTTGTTTAGCATCAAAATTAACCTTCTCCGAAGATGGAAGGGGCAACAAATCAATAGGTGCACGAGGTAGGAAACCATACACAACTTCAAAAGGGCACATCTTAGTAGTAGAGTGCAATGAACGATTATAAGCAAATTCAATATGAGGCAAGCATTCCTCCCACATTTTCTTATTATTCTTCAAAACAGCCCTAAGCATAGTAGACAACGTTCTATTGACTACTTCAGTTTGTCCATCAGTTTGGGGGTGACAAGTAGTACTAAAAAGCAGTTTAGTCCCCAACTTAGCCCATAAACATCTCCAAAAGTGGCTAAGAAATTTAGTATCACGATCTGAAACAATAGTATTTGGCACACCATGCAAGCGAATAATTTCACGAAAGAACAAATCAGCAACATTAACAGCATCATCGCTTTTATGACATGGTATAAAGTGTGCCATTTTCGAGAATCTATCCACGACAACAAATATGCTATCCCTCCCCTTCTTTGTTCGAGGTAAACCTAAAACAAAATCCATAGATATATCCTCCCAAGGAACACTAGGTACAAGCAAAGGCATATATAAACCATGAGGATTGAGTCGTGACTTAGCTTTTTGACATGTAGTGCATCGAGCAATAAAACGCTCAACATCCCGTCTCATCTTTGGCCAAAAGAAATGTGTAGCAAGTACGTCCTCCGTCTTCTTCACGCCAAAATGTCCCATTAATCCTCCTCCATGCGCCTCCTGCAACAACAAAAGACGAACGGAGCTAGCTGGAATGCATAGCTTGTTAGCACGAAACACAAATCCATCGTTAACGACAAACTTGTTCCACATTCTTCCTTCTTTACAATTCTGCATTACATCTTTAAAATCAGCATCATGCACATATTGATCTTTGATGGTCTCCAAACCAAATATTTTGAAGTCAAGTTGTGAAAGCACAGTATAGCGACGAGACAATGCATCAGCAATAACATTTTCTTTTCCCTTCTTGTGTTTAATGACATAAGGGAAAGTCTCAATGAATTCAACCCATTTAGCATGTCTACGATTCAGTTTAGCTTGACTTTTAATATGTTTCAAAGATTCATGATCAGAATGTATAACAAATTCTTTGGGCCATAAATAATGTTGCCATGTTTCTAAAGTCCGAACAAGAGCATATAATTCTTTATCATAAGTAGAATAATTCAGACTAGGCCCACTCAATTTTTCAGAAAAGTATGCAACAGGTTTGCCATCTTGTAATAACACACCTCCTAATCCAATTCCACTAGCATCACATTCAAGCTCAAAAGTCTTATTAAAATCAGGAAGTTGGAGTAAAGGAGCATGTGTCAACTTATCTTTCAATACCATGAAGGCTTCTTCCTGTGCAGTACCCCAAAGAAAAGGCACATCTTTCTTTGTAAGCTCATTGAGAGGTGCAGCAATGGTGCTGAAATCTCTCACAAAACGCCTATAGAATCCAGCGAGGCCAAGAAAACTCCTCACTTGTGTGACCGTTTTCGGCTGCGGCCAACTCTCAATAGCTTCAATCTTGGCTTTATCAACTTCAATTCCCTGTGGAGTAACAACATAGCCAAGAAAAGATACTCGGTCGGTGCAAAAGGTGCACTTCCCAAGGTTACCAAACAAACGTGCATCACGTAGAGCAATAAAAACAGCACGTAAATGTTCCAAATGTTCTTCCAAAGATCTGCTATAAATCAATATGTCATCAAAATATACTACCACAAATCGTCCAATGAAAGCACGTAAAACTTCGTTCATTAATCTCATGAAAGTACTAGGTGCATTAGTTAACCCAAAAGGCATGACTAACCACTCATATAATCCAAACTTAGTTTTAAATGCTATTTTCCATTCATCTCCCAATTTCATACGAATTTGATGGTAGCCACTACGCAAATCAACTTTGGAGAATATTGTAGAGCCACTCAATTCATCAAGCATATCATCTAGCCTAGGAATAGGATGACGATAACGAATAGTAATATTATTAATGCCTCTACAATCAACACACATACGTGATGTACCATCCTTTTTCGGCACTAGAATAATAGGAACAGCACAAGGACTAAGGGATTCACGTATATAACCTTTGTCGAGAAGCTCTTGTACTTGACGCATAATCTCCTTCGTCTCCTCTGGATTGGTACGGTATGGTGCACGGTTTGGCAGTGAAGCACCGGGAATTAAGTCAATCTGATGCTCAATCCCTCGAATAGGCGGTAATCCCGGTGGCACGTCTTGTGGAAAAACGTCAGCGAACTCCTGCAAAATGTTAGTGACATCAGGAGGCAAAGAGGAAGGCACGTCCTCGAATGAAAATAATGCTTCTTTGCACACAAAAGCATAGCAAACAGATTTGCTGAAATCTAGCTCATCAATATCAGATTTGGTGGCAAATAAACATGCACTTTTCAATTTAATTTCAGAAGCAACACTAGATGGTTTATTATTAGGCTTCATTTGTTGCTCAAATTCTTTTGCCACAATCTGATTTTCACTCTTACTCTTCTCCTGTTGTGCTTTATTAGCTCTATTAATATCATCTTTCAAAATCGAATCAGGAGTCATAGGAAGCAAAGTAATATTTTTATCCTTATGAACAAGAGTATAGTGATTGTTTCTACCATGGTGTACAGGATTTTTATCAAATTGCCATGGTCTACCAAGTAATAAGGAACATGCTTGCATAGGTACCACATCACAATCAACATAATCAGCATATGTAGAGATACTAAAATGCACACGAACAGTACGTGTTACCTTAACCTTGCCGCTGTTGTTGAACCATTGGATGTAGTAAGGATGTGCATGTGGTCTTGTGGTGAGAGAAAGCTTCTCCACCATCTCCATGCTAGCCAAGTTGTTGCAGCTCCCTCCGTCTATTATGACGCGCACAGAACGTTCCTTCACAACTCCCTTGGTATGGAACAAATTGTGCCTCTGATTTTGCTCAGCTTGTGTGACCTGCACACTCAAAACACGTTGAGCAACTAAACATTCATACCTGTCAGCGTCTTCAGGAGCCATGTATTGCGTCTCATGATCAGAATCATCTCCACCATGTTCTTCACGTGTAATAAGAGCCAATGTCTCCTCATCATAGTCACTAGCGGACTCATATCCACCATCCGCGGTAGCAATCATCACACGCGGAGATTTGCATTCCCTTGCATAATGACCTCCTCCCTTACAACGACGACAAATAATATCACTTGTGTGCCCTGTTGATGCCATGGAAGAAGAAGAACGCTGTGCAGGCCCCGCAGGTGCGCTCTTGGCAGATAATGGTGGTTGTGCCTGTTTTCTTGTATCACGGCTGGAGGTGGCACCGGATGGAGGTGCTGGTGCAGTTGACGTAGAAGATGCACGTGGTGTCCATGATGAAGGTCGGCCTGCAGAAAAGTTAGTTCGCCCCAATGCTTGTCGATCCTGCACTTCACGTTCAGCTTTACAAGCAAGATGGAATAAACGAGTGATATTAGTATACTCCTTATAGTCTAGAATGGTCTGAATCTCTCTATTTAATCCACCCAGAAAACGTGCAAGCATAGCTTCATTCTCCTCAACAATACCACATCTAATCATGCCAGTTTGTAATTCCTGATAATATTCTTCTACAGAATTTTTCCCTTGTCTTAAACGCTGCAATTTTTGAAGCAATTCACGTTGATAATATGGTGGAACCCAACGCGTACGCATAGCAGTTTTCAAAGCAGCCCAAGTAGTTGGAATAGGATATAATCTACAATGTTCAGACCACCATACACATGCAAAACTAGTGAAAGCACAAACGGCAGCAGCAACCCGTCTATCCTCAGGATATTGTAAACATGTAAATCGTTGTTCAGTTTCTAACTCCCAAGTAAGATATATATCAGGAACATATCTACCCTCAAATGGTGGAATATTCAATTTCAGTTTAGGAATATGGACATCATCTCGTACCTGAGGTGGTGGTGCAGGCCTACCATTACGAATATATACCTGAGGTCGACCTGCTGGTGGCGGTACAGGTGGCTGCACGTAGTGTTGATTTTGATCAACCTCATCCTCATAATCTCCCACATAATCATCCTCCTCCGCATCAGCAGCAGGAGCCACAGAAGTATCAACAGCAGCACCAACAGTTTGGCCAAACGCAAGAGGAACACGGCTTGCTCGGCGGAGGTCTGCTTCGCGACGTGGAGGTAGTCGTTGTTGTTGTTGGAGAGGTGCGTTAGGTGCAGCGGGTGGTGGTGGTGGAAGACGCGCGAGCAATTCATTAAACTTGTTATCGAGCTTTGTTTCGAACGTCTTCTCAAGGCCAGTGATCTTCTCCATGGCCTCTTCAAAATTGTTCAGCACATCTTGCACCTGTTCAGTCATCATTTGCTGAAACTTATCATGAAGCTCCTTGTTCGATAAATTCTCCCAGTCAATCTCGTCGGCTTGTGATCCTGGCATGGTTAGCAGGAATAAAAACACACAAGAATATGATCCTACAGACTACTAAGAAGTGGTGGTGGTGTATCACAAATCCGTCAAGCAAATCTCAAATTCTTACCAGTTCTTACCCAGCAGCAGGCGGTGATCGGCAACCGTTGTAGTCAAAAACTCTCAAAGCTTGGATAGAGCGATTACCAGGGAGAGTCAAACACACGACGTAGATGTATGTGGAGCTGGGAAGGCTTATAGTATGGTAGCAAAAAGGGTCAGCAATAATCAATTCAGAGATGCAAAGTTGAATAAACGCTCAACGACGGTACTGTGCTGGTCCTAGGCTAGACTGTGCTAGAGACGCGAGCCTAGAACACCAACAAAATCACGGCGCGGCACGTAAACAAGGGAAAAGCACACTCTGAATTTTTTTTTCGCTCTTTTTTTTTGCGCTGCTTTTTTTTTGCGCTCTTTTCTTTTTGCGCAGCTTTTTTTTTTTGCAAAAAATCACTATAATGGCGAGTGTCTCAAAACTCTTCTTAGCTCAAACTGAGAGGATGGGCACGAAATTTTTTTGACCAATTTTTTATTTTATTTTTTTGACTGCCCGGACCCAAAAACTGGAAACAGGTCAAAAAAAACTTCCTATAATGGCACCTGTCTCAAAACACTCAGAAACACCTAAAAATAGGATAGCCAGAAATTTTTTCGAAAAATGCGTTTTCGAAAAATTTTGGGCCTAAACAGAGCGTGGCTACCCGACTCTTTTTTTTTCCGAAACCTACTCCGGCAAGGAAACACGAATCGGAAACTAGATGGATCTCGAAAACAAACCTAATAAGCAAGGAAATCGGATTGGTGGTGGATATATGGTGGTGGTATATGGTAGCGGTGATGGTAGCGGTGGTAGTATATGTATATGGATCGGTGGTGGTATATGGACACGGATTGGTGGTGGTATATGGATACGGATTCGGTGCGGTGGTGGTAGATGGCAGGGGCGATGATGATGGTGCGGCGGCGGCGTGACAACTTATGACCAGAACTCGAAACTCTAAAAGACTAGACTCTAAGACCAGCAACTAGACACGACGATGCAATCGCAAATTCAACAAAGCAAAACCCTAAAAAGATTATGCAAGGCTCAGATTGGTTCGGATATGATGAACTAACCCTAATTTTTTTTTGGCTTTTTCGTGGACTATAGGTATGAAGAACAGACTCGATCTAAACTACGAAAAACTGTAAAATCTCACCGAGCAACCTGGAAATCTGATACCACTTGATAGAGGCAAAGGTGTCCCGTCTTTCGATGAGATGATGGATATCGCTTTGGTGGAAGTCGACTTTGACGATCCGACTACGAACGTGCGAGGACGTCGCGCCTTAGCAATCGCTAAACCAACTCCGAGAGGTTATTGACCACGCCGGAGCACGATCAACCTGACCACGAGGGTCTGTTTCCTGCGAGCAAACGAAGAACAAGCAAGAAACTAAGATTGCAATCTGGATATTGCGAATATAAGATGAAAGCTTTATTGATCAAGGTGGGGTTCTGTGACGCCTTTGTCTGGTCGTTGAACACAAACGAAGTACGCGAAGTTGCAGCTATGGCGAACTTTTAATCTAAACAAAACCCAAAGTCTAAACGATGCCCTAAGGGCTGTATATAAGGAGGAAGAGGGGGGAATTTCGTGGCCCTTGGTGGAGGGGTCCGAAATCAACCCTATCTCTTGTTTCCCCACACATACGGACTCTAAAAATAGCCTATACTTATGTATTTCGAAATTACATGGGCCTGGCCCAATAATAAGGTGACGCAGCACCTAAAATAGCCTCGGGACGAAATTTATGAAGTGGCATCTTGTATAGTTCGTCCAAGGCTTCATGCACCCATTATGGTGGCTTCAAAGTCCTGAAATCATCACTTGTAACTCCATTCTTGTTCTTGCTCCAATGTTCATCCTTCTCCAAGCTAGGCCCTTCATTTGTAAGCAAAACAAATGTATCCAATTTAGGCAGCATCATATTCTCATGAACATTAGAATCATTACCAAGAAACGAAAGTACCTGGTAATTTAGTTGGCGTGCACGAGCTCTAGTAATTGGTCCAGTATGTATAGCAGCAGGGGCTGTGGGTGTAACAATTGTATTGATGTCCTCATCAGGTGGTGGTATATGGCAACAGCGATGATGATGATGCGGTGGTGATATATGGCAGCGGCGACGTGACAACCTGTGAACAGAACTCGAAACTCTAAAAGACTAGACGCTAAGACCAGCAACTGGACACGACGATGCAACCGCAAATTCAACAAAGCAAAAACAGAAAAGATTATGCAAGGCTCAGATTGGTTCGGATGGGATGAACTAACCCTAATTTTTTTTGGCTTTTTCGTGGACTATAGGTATGAAGAACAGACTCGATCTAAACTACGAAAAACTGTAAAATCTCACCGAGCAACCTGGAAATCTGATACCACTTGATAGAGGCAAAGGTGTCCCGTCTTTCGATGAGATGATGGATATCGCTTTGGTGGCAGTCGACTTTGACGATCCGACTACGAACGTGCGACGACGTCGCGCCTTAGCAATCGCTAAACCAACTCCGAGAGGTTATTGACCACGCCGGAGCACGATCAACCTGACCACGAGGGTCTGTTTCCTGCAAGCAAACGAAGAACAAGCAGGAAACTATGATTGCAATCTGGATATTGCGAATATAAGATGAAAGCTTTATTGATCAAGGTGGGGTTCTGTGACGCCTTTGTCTGGTCGTTGAACACAAACGAAGCACGCGAAGTTGCAGCTATGGCTAACTTTTAATCTAAACAAAACCCAAAGTCTAAACGATGCCCTAAGGGCTGTATATATGGAGGAAGAGGGGGAATTTCGTGGCCCTTGGTGGAGGGGTCTGAAATCAACCCTATCTCTTGTTTCCCCACACATACGGACTCTAAAAATAGCCTATACTTATGTATTTCGAAATTACATGGGCCTGGCCCAATAATAAGGTGACGCAACACCTAAAATAACCTCGGGATGAAATTTATGAAGTGGCATCTTGTATATTTCGTCCAAGGCTTCATGCACCCATTATGGTGGCTTCAAAGTCCTGAAATCATCACTTGTAACTTCGTTCTTGTTCCCCTTGCGCATGCCATCATCTCCATGCTTGTTCTTGCTCCAATATTCATCCTTCTCCAAGCTAGGCCCTTCATTTGTAAGCAAAACAAATGTATCCAATTTAGGCAGCATCATATTCTCATGAACATTAGAATCATTACCAAGAAACGAAAGTACCTGGTAATTTAGTTGGCGTGCACGAGCTCTAGTAATTGGTCCAGTATGTATAGCAGCAGGGGCTGTGGGTGTAACAATTGTATTGATGTCCTCATCAGGTGGTGGTATATGGCAACAGCGACGATGATGATGCGGTGGTGATATATGGCAGCGGCGACGTGACAACCTGTGAACAGAACTCGAAACTCTAAAAGACTAGATGCTAAGACCAGCAACTGGACACGACGATGCAACCGCAAATTCAACAAAGCAAAAACAGAAAAGATTATGCAAGGCTCAGATTGGTTCGGATGGGATGAACTAACCCTAATTTTTTTTGGCTTTTTCGTGGACTATAGGTATGAAGAACAGACTCGATCTAAACTACGAAAAACTGTAAAATCTCACCGAGCAACCTGGAAATCTGATACCACTTGATAGAGGCAAAGGTGTCCCGTCTTTCGATGAGATGATGGATATCGCTTTGGTGGAAGTCGACTTTGACGATCCGACTACGAACGTGCGACGACGTCGCGCCTTAGCAATCGCTAAACCAACTCCGAGAGGTTATTGACCACGCCGGAGCATGATCAACCTGACCACGAGGGTCTGTTTCCTGCAAGCAAACGAAGAACAAGCAAGAAACTAAGATTGCAATCTGGATATTGCGAATATAAGATGAAAGCTTTATTGATCAAGGTGGGGTTCTGTGACGCCTTTGTCTGGTCGTTGAACACAAACGAAGCACGCGAAGTTGCAGCTATGGCTAACTTTTAATCTAAACAAAACCCAAAGTCTAAACGATGCCCTAAGGGTTGTATATATGGAGGAAGAGGGGGAATTTCGTGGCCCTTGGTGGAGGGGTCCGAAATCAACCCTATCTCTTGTTTCCCCACACATACGGACTCTAAAAATAGCCTATACTTATGTATTTCGAAATTACATGGGCCTGGCCCAATAATAAGGTGACGCAGCACCTAAAATAACCTCGGGATGAAATTTATGAAGTGGCATCTTGTATATTTCGTCCAAGGCTTCATGCACCCATTATGGTGGCTTCAAAGTCCTGAAATCATCACTTGTAACTCCGTTCTTGTTCCCCTTGCGCATGCCATCATCTCCATGCTTGTTCTTGCTCCAATATTCATCCTTCTCCAAGCTAGGCCCTTCATTTGTAAGCAAAACAAATGTATCCAATTTAGGCAGCATCATATTCTCATGAACATTAGAATCATTACCAAGAAACGAAAGTACCTGGTAATTTAGTTGGCGTGCACGAGCTCTAGTAATTGGTCCAGTATGTATAGCAGCAGGGGCTGTGGGTGTAACAAATGTATTGATGTCCTCATCAACAACTTTGTGACACACCAATGGATTCCAAGATATGCACCACTATGGTATGGTATGTATGCTATGGAGTGTGATCACTAAATGTGCACAAGTCACGTTGCCGGCAATACTCAATGGCTAGTCTCGATGGGTAAGCTACGCAAAATGAGGCAATGTGGGTTATCAATTCAATTGCAAGTTAGGACAAAGATGTCGTCGAAGTTACCGTCCTTGGCAATGTTGAGTAGTCGATGGAGTTGAGCGGTGGTGATGATGTCGTCGAACCGTACCTATATAGCCGAAACACAATAGGACACGGTAACCACAACTCAAATTTCAAAGACCAAAATGTATCAAAATTGACATAGGAGGTAGCGGTGAGCGGTGGTGGTGGTTGTGGAAGGTGTTGAGGGCATGCGAAAGAAGTCGTGTGCACGGTGGCAAAATTTGGCGAGGTTATGGTGGAATGGGCGTGGGGGTGGAGTTGCTGTCTCCCAGGGGACGGATGTCCGGGCCAGGAGCCGGATGTCCGGGGCGCCGGATGTCCGTGGGACACGGACGGATGTCCGGGCTCTGGAGCGGGGACGAACACGATGAACTCCTCGGGGAAAAATGCAACTCCAGGGGAAAATTCGGACGAATTGGTGGATGGAAAAGGGCGGGGAGGGTGGGGAAAGCTAGATCCACACGCAGCAACACAAATCCATGGACCAAATCCAACAAAATTTCATCCCACCAACAAATCACAAAAAAAAATTGGGGCTATTTTTGGTGGGGATTTTCGGATTTAGGACTAAAACGACAAAATCAAGCTAGAAAACACGGGGTAGGGGCTCCAAAAACGTGATCAACGTGGCTCATGATACCAAGATGATGTAGGGCGGAACCCTAATTCGTCGATCTTTCACGTTTGGAGGGATCCCACGGGAGAAACACGAGAAACGCGCGGAAATCACAAAGGGGAACATGAGGGAAACGAGAGGAAATCACTCAACCGAACAAGAATCGATTACACGAGTGCTAGATCATCACACACATAAGGTAACACATGGTCCACAATCAACAAAGGGAAAGGATACAACGGAACCGTTCTTCTCCGCGAGGAGGCCTTGAAGTTCTTCCCTCAAGAGGGGTCTTGAATCCGCTTGGGGATCTTCTCCGGAGAGGTCCTGATCTCCGAGGAGAAGTATCCAAGTGGATGAGCAAAGGCTCTCACACCAAAATGAGCTAATCCAATGCTAAGTCTCAAAGGAGGAAGGGGATGGAGTATATATAGTCTACGGGGGCGAAAGGGTCTAGGGGCTTCGGCCCTTCACTGTGCACACGCAGGAGGAGCCGGATGTCCGGGCATCGGGCCGGATGTCCGGGGCTTCCCGAGGCGCCGGATGTCCGGGCCAAGACGCCGGATGTCCGGGCTGGGGGGGCTTCAGCTTCTGTGATTCCTGGATCGAGGCGCCGGATTTCTGGCCAAGATGCCGGATGTCCGGGGCTTCGTGGGAGGCCGGATGTCCGGGCTGGTAGCCGAATGTCCGGGCCGGCTGCGCGACCTTCTGTAGTCTCTGGTGCGGGGCGCCAGAATTCTGGCCAGAGGGCCGGATGTCCGGGGCTTCGTGGGGGGCCGGATGTCCTGGCCCTGCAGCCTTCTGGGCTGGGCTGCGGCTGATGTGTTGGTTTCTCCAGGGGTCGGATGTCCGGGGTCTGGGCCGGATGTCCGGGGCCTGGAAGGTGAACTTGTCGATCTCGGCTGGTTCTCTTCATCCGTGGAGTGGGCAGCTTGTCCATCTTCACATGCATCCTCGGGAGGTCCTTCTTGACACCTAATCATGCATAGTGTATCTGACTTAGGTAGTAGCCATGTCTCGAGAGCGTCATATGAAATATCATTTAGGAGAGAAGTCACCTCGGTTTCGAGAGCTCTTGCACATGCTCGTCCTTGTGGTGTTGGATGTGTTGATGTAGAGTCCATGGGGATGATGGTGGGATGCTCCGCATCACACCTCTTTGGCGCACAACGAGCTCTACATCAAGAGCAACAAGCTATGAACGACCGCATCGACAACCTCGCCACCGACTTGCGACTCTCCGAGCAACATACAAGAGACTACTTTGACAACAAGCTCGACGCGCACAAGCAAGAAAACGATGCAAGAATGGACGAGATCCGAGCTTTGTTGGTCAACCGGCCTCCTTCTACATCCTCACACTCAAGACGGAGCCACTGAAGTCGCCACTCCGACGACTCCTTCTCCGACACAAGTACACCGTCATCAAACACTCTTCGACGAGCCGCGCGTCAATACCGTCATGCATCTCGCAACCCACTACATGACAAGCATTCACAAGAGCAAGTCGATGAGCAAGTCCCTCATCCTCAAGCAAATCAAGTCGCTTTTGCTCAAGCCCAAGAACGACAACGACTACGACGTCAACAAGAACAAGAACGAGCGCGTCTACACTAAGAGCAACAAGATGCCGAGACTCAACGTCTTCAACAACAACAACGAGAAGCACAAGCTCTTGAAGCGAAACGTGCCCTTCAAGAATCAAGTCGAGCTATCGCCAACCGCAATCGCGAACGGCGCAATCAAGAGGAAGCTCTTTGAGAAGAAATCCAAGAGAGGAACTACCATCCACGAGTACAATGACACGCTCCTCCACAAGCTCCTCCACAAGCTCCTCAAGCTCAACTTCAACCTCAAGGTCAACAAGAGCAAGTTGATCATGGACTTCATCCACGCCAAGAGCAACATGAAGATGATTACCCTCCACGTCAAGGGCATCATCAACACCATCGCCAACAACACAATGAAGAGCAACGCTATGGCAAGCTCAAATTCACAATGCCCAAGTTCAATGGAAGCAATGACCCCGAAGAATACCTCTCATGGGCATTGAAGGTCGACAAAATCTTTCGTTTGCACAACTTTGAGGAAGAGAAGAAAATCGCAATGGCATCACTAGAGTTCCAAAACTATGTCCTCATATGGTGGGAACAAGTAATTGAGCGACGACAAGCAAGAGGTGAACCTCCAATCACCACTTGGGCTCAAATGAAGGATGTCATGCGAGCACGTTTTGTTCCAACATACTACAACCGTGATCTCTTCAAAAAGCTACAACTCCTCAAGCAAGGAACAAAGAGTGTTGAAGAATACTACAAGGAAATGGAGATTGCCATGATTCGAGCCAATGCCACGGAAGATGATGAGCAAACAATGGCACGATTCTTGAATGGACTCAATCATCCCATCAAGAAGATCGCCGACTTCCAACCCTACTCCAACCTCATTGAGCTCATGCATCAAGCTACAAAGGCGGAACGTCAAGTGCAAGATGACTTCAAGTACGCCAAGTACTCATCCAAGACCTACGGCTTCTCCAACACCCAAGCTTCAACAACTCCTCCAACATCAACATTGCCTTCTCCAAGCAACGACGACAAGTCAAGTTACAAGAAAACTTCGGCAAGTTCAAGTCGTCTTCCTCCTACTACAAGCAACTTCAAGCCGCGTGCTTCATCATCTACTCCAACCGATGAGACCGTCAAGACAAGCTCCTTCAAGTGTTTCACTTGCGGCGGCCGAGGCCACAAGTCCTATCAATGCACAAACAAGCGCACCATGATCCTCAACGACGACGGCACATATGACTCCATGAGTGAAGAGGAGATGGAAGCTCTTGAGCAAGTGGCCATGCACCGGCGCGTGAACGAGGATGAAGATGATCAAGTCTTTTGTGATGAGGATTCGAGCCCCGCTCTCGTTGTCTCCAAGGTCTTGACACTCCAACATCAACAAGAAGAAGACCAACGATGCCACATCTTCCACACAAAGGCCGGCATCAATGGACGATCTGTCAAGGTCATCATCGATGGAGGTAGTTGTCACAATTTGGCAAGTGAAGAACTATGCTCCAAGCTCCAATTGGTCAAGAAGAAGCACCCACACCCCTACAAGGTTCAATGGCTAAGTGACTCCGGCACTATACGAGTTGAGCATACGGTTCAAGTCTCTTTCAAAATCGGTGCATATGAAGACACTTTGGAATGTGATGTGGTCCCAATGACCGTTTGCCACCTCCTTCTTGGTCGACCATGGCAATTCGACCGTGGTGTCATCCACAATGGACGAACAAATCACTATAGCTTCAAGATGAAAGGGAAGGAATATGTGCTACGACCTATGTCTCCTAGTCAAGTGATAGCCGACAAGCAAGCCACCCACCATAGAGAGACGAGTGAGAAAGTGAGCCACCAAAAAGTGAGTGAGAGCCACAAGCCAAACTCGAGCGCCTCTTCGCCTAGTGAGAAAAACCGCATACTATTTGCCACCAAAAGTGAGATGAGAGAAGTGTGTGAGAACCCATCGAGTGTGATGCACTTTGTCCTTGTGTGCAAGGATGGCGAACCAAAAACTAACACCATTCACGAGCTACCTTTGGTGTTTCAATCTCTTTTGCAGGAATTTCAAGATGTTTTCCCCGATGAGCTACCTCCGGGTCTACCTCCTCTATGAGGCATTGAGCATCGAATTGACCTCATCCCCGGAGCGCCACTTCCAAACAAAGCTCCCTACCGTGCCAATCCCGAAGAAACCAAGGA
This sequence comes from Triticum aestivum, assembly GCF_018294505.1. Taxonomy (NCBI): domain Eukaryota; kingdom Viridiplantae; phylum Streptophyta; class Magnoliopsida; order Poales; family Poaceae; genus Triticum; species Triticum aestivum. The sequence goes on from NW_025228080.1 coordinate 15,429, forward strand.
GATTCAACGGCAAGTACAACAACTAATCGACAACGGTCATGTACGTGAAAGCTTAAGCCCTTGTGCCGTTCCCGTTATACTTGTGCCTAAGCCTGATGGAAGTTTCCGCTTGTGTTCCGATTGTAGACCTATAAATGCTATCACCGTTCGCTATAGGAATCCCATTCCTTGCTTAGATGACATGCTTGATGAACTTAGTGGAGCCAACTTTTTCTCAAAAATAGATCTTAAAAGTGGCTATTATCAAATACGCATTCATGAGGGTGACGAATGGAAAACTGCTTTCAAAACTAAATTTGGCTTATATGAGTGGTTGGTTGTGCCTATGGGTTTGTCGGAAGCTCCTGGAACTTTTGTGCGTCTTATGCATCATGTACTTCGACCTTACATTGGAATCTTTGTTGTGGTTTACTTCGATGATATTCTTGTGTTTAGTAAAACCATGAAAGAGCATATTGGTCATGTTAGACTTGTTTTGCAAGCACTTCGAAAGGAAAGTCTTTATGCCAACTTGAAAAAGTGCACATTTGGTGTTGACAAAGTAGTTTTCTTGGGTTTCGTTGTCTCTTCCAAGGGTGTCCATGTTGATGAAACTAAAATTGAAGCAATTAAAACTTGGCCCCAACCCACCAATTTGCAACAAGTGCGAAGTTTCCTTGATCTTGCAGGATTTTATCGTCGCTTTGTGAAAGATTTTAGCATAATCGCAGCTCCTTTGCATGCTTTGAGCAAGAAGAATACTCCTTTTGTTTGGGGATCTTTGCAATCCACCGCTTTTGAAGAGCTCAAGTCTTTGCTTACACATGCTCCGATTCTTGCTTTGCCCAACTTTGACAAAACTTTTGAGGTTCATTGTGATGCAAGTGGTACCGGAATTGGCGGAGTTTTATTGCAAGAAAAACGAGCTATTGCATATTTTAGTGAGAAACTCTCCGGTGCTCAACTTAACTATCCCACATATGACAAAGAATTGTATGCTCTAGTGCGTGTACTACATGTTTGGGAACATTATCTTCGACCTCATGAGTTTGTCATCCATACCGATCACGAAACGCTTAAGTACTTGAAAGGTCAAACTAAATTGAACAAGCGTCATGCCAAATGGAGTGAAGTTATTGAATCTTTCCCATATGTGATCAAGTACATTAAGGGTAAGGAAAATGTAGTTGCCGATGCACTTTCTCGCATATGCACGCTTGTGACTAAACTTGAGTTGAATGTCATTGGCTTTGAACACATAAAAGACTTGTATGCCAATGATCCATCTTTTGCACCTCATTATGCTAAATGTTTGACGCATACATCTTGGGAACAATATTACATCAAGGATGGTTATCTTATGAGATCTAACAAATTATGCATTCCCGAGTCTTCTCTTCATTTGCTACTTTTGCAAGAGGCTCATGGAGGTGGACTCATGGGACACTTTGGACGCGACAAGACTTTCGCCACGCTCTCCAAGAACTACTTTTGGCCCAAGATGTTCCGCGACGTCTCACGCTTCACCACTCGATGCTCTACATGCCGCAAAGCTAAGTCAAAAGCTCAATCTCATGGTCTTTACATGCCTCTTCCTATTCCTTATCAACCTTGGGAAGACATTAGCATGGATTTTGTACTTGGTTTGCCTAGAACTCAAAATGGAAAGGATTCCGTGTTTGTCGTTGTGGACCGATTTTCTAAGATGGCACATTTCATTCCTTGCAACAAGATAGACGATGCTTCACATGTTGCAAATCTCTTTTGTAGGGAAATCTTGCGCCTCCATGGAGTACCAAAGACAATCGTCTCCGACCGCGACGTCAAGTTCTTGAGCTCTTTTGGAAGACCCTCTGCGCCAAGCTCGGAATCAAGCTCTTGTTCTCATCCGCATACCATCCTCAAACCGACGGCCAAACGGAGGTGACAAACCGGACGCTATCCACTCTCCTTCGCATGTTGATCAAGAAGAACATCAAGGAATGGGAGGCGTGTCTACCCATCGCCGAGTACGCCTACAACCGCGCAAGACATTCGACAACCGGCAAGTTTCCCTTCGAGGTCGTCTACGGCTTCAACCCATTGTCCCCATTGGACATTCTACCTCTTCCTCTCCAAGAGCGCACCAACATCGACGCAAGTGCCCGTGCAAGCTACATCAAGAAGATGCATGAAGATACAAGACACACCATCGAGCGCCAAGTACAACGACTAGCGACCAAGCTCAACATCAACAAGCAACCCATGATCTTCAACATAGGCGATCTCGTGTGGCTACATCTTCGCAAGGAACGCTTCCCCAACGAACGCAAGTCCAAACTTCTACCTCGAGCCGATGGACCCTTCAAGGTGTTAGCACGCTATAACAACAACGCCTACAAGCTCGACCTACCAAGCGACAAGTACAACGTGAGCGACACCTTCAACATCAAAGACCTATCGCCTTTCCATGGTGATGAAGATCTTGATCCGAGGACGGATCCTTTCGAAGGGAGGGGATATGATGCGGAGCATCCCACCATCATCCCCATGGACTCTACATCAACACATCCAACCCCACAAGGACCCATGACTCGAGCACGTGCAAGAGCTCTCGAAACCGAGGTGACTTCTCTCCTAAATGATATTTCATATGACGCTCTCGAGACATGGCTACTACCTAAGTCAGATACACTATGCATGATTAGGTGTCAAGAAGGACCTCCCGAGGATGCATGTGAAGATGGACAAGCTGCACACTCCACGGATGAAGAGAACCAGCCGAGAGGAACAAGTTCACCTCCCAGGCCCTGGACATCCGGCCCCCAGGCCCAGACATCCGGCCTCCCCCGAACATCCGGCCTCCAGCCCGGAAATCCGGCGCCTCGATCCAGAGAGCACAGAAGGGTGCACAGCCAGCCCGGACATCCGGGCCCCAGGCCCCGGACATCCGGCCTCCCACGATGATAAAGGCGGAGGTGTCCCGTCTTTCGATGAGATGATGGATATCGCTTTGGTGGCAGTCGACTTTGACGATCCGACTACGAACGTGCGAGGACGTCGCGCCTTAGCAATCGCTAAACCAACTCCGAGAGGTTATTGTCCACGCCGGAGCACGATCAACCTGACCACGAGGGTCTGTTTCCTGCGAGCAAACGAAGAACAAGCAAGAAACTAAGATTGCAATCTGGATATTGCGAATATAAGATGAAAGCTTTATTGATCAAGGTGGGGTTCTGTGACGCCTTTGTCTGGTCGTTGAACACAAACAAAGTACGCGAAGTTGCAGCTATGACGAACTTTTAATCTAAACAAAACCCAAAGTCTAAACGATGCCCTAAGGGCTGTATATATGGAGGAAGAGGGGGGAATTTCGTGGCCCTTGGTGGAGGGGTCCGAAATCAACCCTATCTCTTGTTTCCCCACACATACGGACTCTAAAAATAGCCTATACTTATGTATTTCGAAATTACATGGGCCTGGCCCAATAATAAGGTGACGCAGCACCTAAAATAGCCTCGAGACGAAATTTATGAAGTGGCATCTTGTATATTTCGTCCAAGGCTTCATGCACCCATTATGGTGGCTTCAAAGTCCTGAAATCATCACTTGTAACTCTGTTCTTGTTCCCCTTGCGCATGCCATCATCTCCATGCTTGTTCTTGCTCCAATGTTCATCCTTCTCCAAGCTAGGCCCTTCATTTGTAAGCAAAACAAATGTATCCAATTTAGGCAGCATCATATTCTCATGAACATTAGAATCATTACCAAGAAACGAAAGTACCTGGTAATTTAGTTGGCGTGCACGAGCTCTAGTAATTGGTCCAGTATGTATAGCAGCACCAATTACTAGATCAATACCATTGTTACACCCACAGCCCCTACTGCTTCATATACTGGATCAATTACTAGAGCTCGCGCACGCCAATTAAATTATCAGGTACTTTCGTTTCTTGGTAATGATTCTAATGTTCATGAGAATATGATGCTGCCTAAATTGGATACATTTGTTTTGCTTACAAATGAAGGGCCTAGCTTGGAGAAGGATGAACATTGGAGCAAGAACAAGCATGGAGATGATGCCATGCGCAAGGGGAACCAGAACGGAGTTACAAGTGATGATTTCAGGACTTTGAAGCCACCATAATGGGTGCATGAAGCCTGGGACGAAATATACAAGATGTCACTTCATAAATTTCGTCCCGAGGCAATTCTAGGTGCTGCGTCACCTTATTATTGGGCCAGGCCCATGTAATTTCGAAATACATAAGTATAGGCTATTTTTAGAGTCCGTATGTGTGGGGAAACAAGAGATAGGGTTGATTTCAGACCCCTCCACCAAGGGCCAATAAATTCCCCCCCTCTTCCTCCATATATACAGCCCTTAGGGCGCCGTTTAGACTTTGGGTTTTGTTTAGATTAAAAGTTCGCCATAGCTGCAACTTCGCGTACTTCGTTTGTGTTCAACGACTAGACAAAGGCGTCACAGAACCCCACCTTGATCAATAAAGCTTTCATCTTATATTCGCAATATCCAGATTGCAATCTTAGTTTCTTGCTTGTTCTTCGTTTGCTCGCAGGAAACAGACCCTCGTGGTCAGGTTGATCGTGCTCCGGCGTGGTCAATAACCTCTCGGAGTTGGTTTAGCGATTGCTAAGGCGCGACATCCTCGCACGTTCGTAGTCGGATCATCAAAGTCGACTTCCACCAAAGCGATATCCATCATCTCATCGAAAGATGGGACACCTTTGCCTCTATCAAGTGGTATCAGATTTCCAGGTTGCTCGGTGAGATCTTACAGTTTTTCGTAGTTTAGATCGAGTCTGTTCTTCATACCTACAGTCCACGAAAAAGCCACAAAAAAATTAGGGTTAGTTCATCATATCCGAACCAATCTGAGCCTTTGCATAATCTTTTTAGGGTTTTGCTTTGTTGAATTTGCGGTTGCATCGTCGTGTCTAGTTGCTGGTCTTAGAGTCTAGTCTTTTAGAGTTTCGAGTTCTGGTCATAAATTGTCACGCCGCCGCCGCACCATCATCATCGCCCCTGCCATCTACCACCGCCGCTTCGAATCCGTATCCATATACCACCACCGCTGTCATATATCACCACCGCTGCCATCTACTACCATATATCCACCACCAATCCGAGTTCTTGTCATATTAGGTTTGTTTTCGAGATCCATCTAGATTCCGATTCGTGTTTCCTTGCCGGTGTAGGTTTCGGAAAAAAAAGAGTCCGGAAACCACCCTCCGGTTAGGCCCAAAATTTTTCGAAAACGCATTTTTCGAAAAAAATTCTGGCTATCCTATTTTTAGGTGTTTCTGAGTGTTTTGAGACAGGTGCCATTATAGGAAGTTTTTTTTGACCCGTTTCCAGTATTTGGGTCCGGGCAGTCGAAAAAAAAAATTGGTCGAAAAAATTTCGTGCCCATCCTGTCAGTTTGACCTAGGAAGAGTTTTGAGACACTCGCCATTATGGTGATTTTTCGCAAAAAAAAACAGCCCAAAAAAAGCGAAAAAAAAATTCAGAGTGTGCTTTTCCCTTGTTTACGTGTCGCGCCGTGATTTTGTTGGTGTCTAGGCTCGCGTCTCTAGCACAGTCTAGCCTAGGACCAGCACAGTACCGTCGTTGAGCGTTTATTCAACTTTGCATCTCTGAATTGATTATTGCTGACCCTTTTTGCTACCATATTATAAGCCTTCCCAGCTCCACATACATCTACGTCGTGCATTTGACTCTCCCTGGTAATCGCTCTATCCAAGCTTTGAGAGTTTTTGACTACAACGGTTGCCGATCACCGCCTGCTGCTGGGTAAGAATTGGTGAGAATTTGAGATTTGCTTGACGGGTTTGTGACACCCACCACCACCTCTTGTTAGTAGTCTGTAGGATCATATTCTTGTGTGTTTCTATTGGTGCTAACCATGCCAGGATCACAAGCCGACGAGACTGACTGGGAGAACATGACGAATAAGGATTTGCATGATAAATTTCAGCAAATGATGAGTGGACAGGTGGAAGATGTGCTAAAAAGATTTGAAGAGGCCATGGAGAAGATAGATGGCATGGAGAAGACGTTCGAAACAAAGCTCGATAACAAGTTTAATGAATTGCTCGCGCGTCTTCCACCACCACCACCCGCTGCACCTAACGCACCTCTCCAACAACAACAACAACGACTACCTCCACGTCGCGAAACAGACCTTCGCCGAGCGACCCGTGTTCCTCTTGCGTTTGGCCAAACTGTTGGTGCTGCTGTTGAAACTTCTGTGGCTCCTGCTGCTGATGCGGAGGAGGATGATTATGTGGGAGATTATGAGGATGAGGTTGATCAAAATCAACACTACGTGCAGCCACCTGCACCACCACCAGCAGGTCGACCTCAGGTATATATTCGTAATGGTAGGCCTGCACCACCACCTCAGGTATGAGAAGATGTCCATATTCCTAAACTGAAATTGAATATTCCACCATTTGAGGGTAGATATGTTCCTGATATATATCTTACTTGGGAGTTAGAAACTGAACAACGATTTACATGTTTACAATATCCTGAGGAGAGACGAGTTGCTACTGCTGTTTGTGCTTTCACTAGTTTTGCATGTGTATGGTGGTCTGAACATTGTAGATTATATCATATTCCAACTACTTGGGCTGCTTTGAAAACTGCTATGCGTACGCGTTGGGTTCCACCATATTATCAACGTGAATTGCTTCAAAAATTGCAGCGTTTAAGACAAGGGAAAAATTCTGTAGAAGAATATTATCAGGAATTACAAACTGGCATGATTAGATGTGGTATTGTTGAGGAGAATGAAGCTATGCTTGCACGTTTTCTGGGTGGATTAAATAGAGAGATTCAGACCATTCTAGACTATAAGGAGTATACTAATATCACTCGTTTATTCCATCTTGCTTGTAAAGCTGAACGTGAAGTGCAGGATCGACAAGCATTGGCGCGAACTAACTTTTCTGCAGGCTGACCTTCATCATGGACACTGATAGAGGCAAAGGTGTCCCGTCTTTCGATGAGATGGTGGATTTCGCTTTGGTGGAAGTCGACTTTGACGATCCGACTACGAACGTGCGAGGACGTCGCGCCTTAGCAATCGCTAAACCAACTCCGAGAGGTTATTGACCACGCCGGAGCACGATCAACCTGACCACGAGGGTCTGTTTCCTGCGAGCAAACGAAGAACAAGCAAGAAACTAAGATTGCAATCTGGATATTGCGAATATAAGATGAAAGCTTTATTGATCAAGGTGGGGTTCTGTGACGCCTTTGTCTGGTCGTTGAACACAAACGAAGTACGCGAAGTTGCAGCTATGGCGAACTTTTAATCTAAACAAAACCCAAAGTCTAAACGATGCCCTAAGGGTTGTATATATGGATGAAGAGGGGGGAATTTCGTGGCCCTTGGTGGAGGGGTCCGAAATCAACCCTATCTCTTGTTTCCCCACACATACGGACTCTAAAAATAGATTATACTTATGTATTTCGAAATTACATGGGCCTGGCCCAATAATAAGGTGACGCAGCACCTCAAATAGCCTCGGGACGAAATTTATGAAGTGGCATCTTGTATATTTCGTCCAAGGCTTCATGCACCCATTATGGTGGCTTCAAAGTCCTGAAATCATCACTTGTAACTCCGTTCTTGTTCCCCTTGCGCATGCCATCATCTCCATGCTTGTTGTTGCTCCAATGTTCATCCTTCTCCAAGCTAGGCCCTTCATTTGTAAGCAAAACAAATGTATCCAATTTAGGCAGCATCATATTCTCATGAACATTAGAATCATTACCAAGAAACGAAAGTACCTGGTAATTTAGTTGGCGTGCACGAGCTCTAGTAATTGGTCCAGTATGTATAGCAGCAGGGGCTGTGGGTGTAACAATTGTATTGATGTCCTCATCATCCTCCCCTTCTTGAAATGAAGTCGTCCTCGACGGAAGTTCATCTTCCTCACCCAAATAAGGCTTCAAATCTGCAATGTTAAAAGTGGGACTAACCCCAAAATCTGCAGGCAGCTCAAGTTTATATGCATTATCATTTATTTTCTCTAACACCTTAAAGGGACCATCAGCACGTGGCATTAGCTTTGATTTGCGCAAATCAGGAAATCAATCCTTACGCAAATGTAACCAAACAAGATCTCCAGGTGCAAACACAACATGTTTTCTACCCTTATCTCCAGCAAGTTTATATTTAGCATTCATACGCTCAATGTTTTCCTTAGTTAACTCATGCATTTTTAAAATCAATTCAGCACGTTGTTTAGCATCAAAATTAACCTTCTCCGAAGATGGAAGAGGCAACAAATCAATAGGTGCACGAGGTAGGAAACCATACACAACTTCAAAAGGGCACATCTTAGTAGTAGAATGCAATGAACGATTATAAGCAAATTCAATATGAGGCAAGCATTCCTCCCACATTTTCTTATTATTCTTCAAAACAGCCCTAAGCATAGTAGACAATGTTCTATTGACTACTTCAGTTTGTCCATCAGTTTGGGGGTGACAAGTAGTACTAAAAAGCAGTTTAGTCCCCAACTTAGTGATAGAGGCGAGGGTGTCCCGATCTTTCGATGAGATGATAACTATCGATTTGGTGGAGACGACTTTGACGATCCGACTACAAACGTGCACGACGTTGCGCCTTAGCAATCGCTAAACCAATCTCCTGAGGTTACTGACGATGCCGGAAGCACGGTCAGCCTGACCACGAAGGTCTATTCCTGCAAGCAATCGAAGAACGAGCAAGAATATGATAAAGCAATCTGAATATTGCAAATATATATGAAGTATTGATAATGGTGGGGATCCGGAAGCGGTCTTGGTCTGGTCGTTGGACACAAACGAAGTACACGAAGTTGCAATGGCTAACTTTTAACTAAACAAATCCCAAGGAAAAGCTACTAGATGGATCTACTTATATAGGAGCAAGGGGTGGCGGCCAAGGAGGTGGGAGGACATCCCAAGGCAGCCTAAAACTAAATCTAGGTCGTACAAGGCTCATGGGCCCAAGTGGAGGTGATGTAACACCTTTGGACTTGTAGTTTGACTCGGATTCTGCTGCAGCATCAGATTGTTTCGTCCACAACTCAACGCTCCGGACGAATTTGAAGGTGATTCCAATTGGGTTGGAAAGTGCACGAAATCTAGTTTCCAACAAAAAAAGAATCACCCAATTCGGAGTCCGTATGAAAAACTTGTGTGCGTTTTGAGTCAGGTGTGTCTGTGCAGTCCGAATCTGAATCCAGAACATGAGAGACTTGGACTCTATCTTCTCTTGGGCCAAAAGTGACGTGAGAGAACTTTTTGGACAGCAAATAAACATCTCTTTCTTCCTTATCTTCATATGTGGATTGTACAAATGTCCCATACACCTGCAATTAGACAAAACACAAAAGTGTGTGAAGTATTTTTGTTCTGGATAACATAAATAGATTATTGAATAGTTTGCACTAGAAATCACCTGACAAATATGCATATATGCAATATTTTTGGTCATATCCAAGGTAGTCATGTCCTCATCATCTACATATGCTGATTATGTTGATTGTGATGTGGTACCTATGCAAGCATGTTCCTTATTACTTGGTAGACCATGGCAATTTGATAAAAATTCTGTACACCATGGTAGAAACAATCACTATACTCTTGTTCATAAGGATAAAAATATTACTTTGCTTCCTATGACTCCTGATTCCATTTTGAAAGATGATATTAATAGAGCTAATAAAGCACAACAGGAGAAGAATAAGAGTGAAAATCAGATTGTGGCAAAAGAATTTGAGCAACAAATGAAGCCTAATAATAAACCATCTAGTGTTGCTTCTGAAATTAAATTGAAAAGTGAATGTTTATTTGCCACCAAATCTGATATTGATGAGCTAGATTTCAGCAAATCTGTTTGCTATGCTTTTGTGTGCAAAGAGGCATTATTTTCATTCGAGGACGTGCCTTCCTCTTTGCCTCCTGCTGTCACTAACATTTTGCAGGAGTTCGCTGACGTTTTTCCACAAGACGTGCCACCGGGATTACCGCCTATTCGAGGGATTGAGCATCAGATCGACTTAATTCCCGGTGCTTCACTGCCAAACCGTGCACCATACCGTACCAATCCAGAGGAGACGAAGGAGATTATGCGTCAAGTACAAGAGCTTCTCGACAAAGGTTATATACGCGAATCCCTTAGTCCTTGTGTTGTTCCTATTATTCTAGTGCCGAAAAAGGATGGTACATCACGTATGTGTGTTGATTGTAGAGGCATTAATAACATTACTATTCGTTATCGTCATCCTATTCCTAGGCTAGATGATATGCTTGATGAATTGAGTGGCTCTACAATATTCTCCAAAGTTGATTTGCGTAGTGGCTACCATCAAATTCGTATGAAATTGGGAGATGAATGGAAAACAGCATTTAAAACTAAGTTTGGATTATATGAGTGGTTAGTCATGCCTTTTGGGTTAACTAATGCACCTAGTACTTTCATGAGATTAATGAACGAAGTTTTACGTGCTTTCATTGCACGATGTGTGGTAGTTTACTTTGATGACATATTGATTTATAGCAGATCTTTGGAGGAACATTTGGAACATTTACGTGCTGTTTTTATTGCTCTACGTGATGCACGTTTGTTTGGTAACCTTGGGAAGTGCACCTTTTGCACCGACCGAGTATCTTTTCTTGGCTATGTTGTTACTCCACAGGGAATTGAAGTTGATAAAGCCAAGATTGAAGCTATTGAGAGTTGGCCGCAGCCCAAAACAGTCACACAAGTGAGGAGTTTTCTTGGCCTCGCTGGATTCTATAGGCGTTTTGTGAGAGATTTCAGCACCATTGCTGCACCTCTCAACGAGCTTACAAAGAAGGATGTGCCTTTTGTTTGGGGTACCGCACAGGAAGAAGCCTTCACGGTATTGAAAGATAAGTTGACACATGCTCCTTTACTCCAACTTCCTGATTTTAATAAGACTTTTGAGCTTGAATGTGATGCTAGTGGAATTGGATTAGGAGGTGTGTTATTACAAGATGGCAAACCTGTTGCATACTTTTCTGAAAAATTGAGCGGGCCTAGTCTGAATTATTCTACTTATGATAAAGAATTATATGCTCTTGTTCGGACTTTAGAAACATGGCAACATTATTTATGGCCCAAAGAATTTGTTATACATTCTGATCATGAATCTTTGAAACATATTAAAAGTCAAGCTAAACTGAATCGTAGACATGCTAAATGGGTTGAATTCATTGAGACTTTCCCTTATGTCATTAAACACAAGAAGGGAAAAGAAAATGTTATTGCTGATGCATTGTCTCGTCGCTATATTATGCTTTCACAACTTGACTTCAAAATCTTTGGTTTGGAGACCATCAAAGATCAATATGTGCATGATGCTGATTTTAAAGATGTAATGCAGAATTGTAAAGAAGGAAGAATGTGGAACAAGTTCGTCGTTAACGATGGATTTGTGTTTCGTGCTAACAAGCTATGCATTCCAACTAGCTCTGTTCGTCTATTGTTGTTGCAGGAGGCGCATGGAGGAGGATTAATGGGACACTTTGGCGTGAAGAAGACGGAGGACGTACTTGCTACACATTTCTTTTGGCCAAAGATGAGACGGGATGTTGAGCGTTTTATTGCTCGCTGCACTACATGTCAAAAAGCTAAGTCACGACTCAATCCTCATGGTTTATATATGCCTTTGCCTGTACCTAGTGTTCCTTGGGAGGATATATGATAGAGGCAAAGGTGTCCCGTCTTTCGATGAGAAGGTGGATTTCGCTTTGGTGGAAGTCGACTTTGACGATCCGACTACGAACGTGCGAGGACGTCGCGCCTTAGCAATCGCTAAACCAACTCCGAGAGGTTATTGACCACGCCGGGGCACGATCAACCTGACCACGAGGGTCTGTTTCCTGCGAGCAAACGAAGAACAAGCAAGAAACTAAGATTGCAATCTGGATATTGCGAATATAAGATGAAAGCTTTATTGATCAAGGTGGGGTTCTGTGACGCCTTTGTCTGGTCGTTGAACACAAACGAAGTACGCGAAGTTGCAGCTATGGCGAACTTTTAATCTAAACAAAACCCAAAGTCTAAACGATGCCCTAAGGGCTGTATATATAGAGGAAGAGGGGGGGAATTTCGTGGCCCTTGGTGGAGGGGTCCGAAATCAACCCTATCTCTTGTTTCCCCACACATACGGACTCTAAAAATAGCCTATACTTATGTATTTCGAAATTACATGGGCCTGGCCCAATAATAAGGTGACGCAGCACCTAAAATAGCCTCGGGACGAAATTTATGAAGTGGCGTCTTGTATATTTCGTCCAAGGCTTGATGCACCCATTATGGTGGCTTCAAAGTCCTGAAATCATCACTTGTAACTCCGTTCTTGTTTCCCTTGCGCATGCCATCATCTCCATGCTTGTTCTTGCTCCAATGTTCATCCTTCTCCAAGCTAGGCCCTTCATTTGTAAGCAAAACAAATGTATCCAATTTAGGCAGCATCATATTCTCATGAACATTAGAATCATTACCAAGAAACGAAAGTACCTGGTAATTTAGTTGGCGTGCACGAGCTCTAGTAATTGGTCCAGTATGTATAGCAGCAGGGGCTGTGGGTGTAACAATTGTATTGATGTCCTCATCACCTGCAATTAGACAAAACACAAAAGTGTGTGAAGTATTTTTGTTCTGGATAACATAAATAGATTATTGAATAGTTTGCACTAGAAATCACCTGACAAATATGCATATATGCAATATTTTTGGTCATATCCAAGGTAGTCATGTCCTCATCATCCTCCCCTTCTTGAAAATAAAGCCGTCCTCGGCGTTGCTTAATCTGAAATGTGGCTAACAAAAGAGACAAGGTGTACATGTTGTATATGTATATGTCATCCATTTTTACTTCCCTTGATTTTTGCATATATGACACATGAATAGATGAGTAACTTGCATAGTTCATAAAATCTAAAGCCAAAAAATTAGCACAAGAAGTAGAAGGCATGAAAATATTGCAACTCAGTTTGCACATATAAGTGAAGCTCTTATTCATTTCAAAAGATTGACAATGTTCATCATTAAACCATCCCAACATTGGTGAATAAACCTTACTTGCATCAAATTTACATGCTACAACATGCTTAAATAAGCAAACATGCAATAAGTCATTCAACACAGAATCATCCCCAAGATTAGAGGTCATATCAAAATGATTAAACATTGGTTCTTTTGCATCAATAGTTAATTCAATGGGTGCACTCAAAATTGTTGGTATTTCAGTTGTTTGATCACATGGCAAAGTCAAATTATCAACATAGTCCTCTAAAATACGTGGTGTGATCAAAGTAGTGGGTAGCTCATCAGATGGTGCATTCAAATTGAGAAGGCATTCATCATTCTCATGTAGAGATGGAAGATCAGTACCTTTGTCATTACCTCTTATGATCAACTCAGATGATGTAGCCACTCTCAGGGGCGATGTGTCACATGGTGGAGGTGATGTAGTCCTGACAACAACGGATGTGGTTGTCATAGTATGCCTAGTAGTTGAAGGAACAATAATATCAACTCTTGGAATGTGCATCGTGCGCTTGTTCTCCTCGTGGCCAACACGTCGTTTTATTTCCTGTTCAGCTTTGCAAGCAAGATGAAACAAATGGTCCATAGGATAACACTCTTCATGAATTAGTATCTCTTGAATATCACGGTTTAATCCTCCCCAAAATCTATCCATAAAATCATCTTCACTTTCTTCTAAAGAGGAATGCAACAAGGTAGTTTGTAAATCATCATAATATTTTGTTACAGTTTCACTACCTTGTTTTAAGTGTTGCAACTTCTTAATCATGTCACGAGTATAATAAGCAGGGACGAAAGTATGTCGCATGGCAAGTTTCAAATCATCCCAAGTAGTAGGTATATAATCAGGGTGTAACCAACAATATTCACTCCACCAAACCAAAGCATAACCAGTGAAAGAACCAACCGCAACCTTAACCTTTTTATGTTCATCGAAATTATGGGAAGCAAATATATTTTTTATGTCGAACTCCCATTCAATATATAAAGCAGGTTTAAAACGGCCATTAAATGGTGGTATAGATACATTAACCTGATCATGTGCACTTGGATGTTTGTGCACCTCTCGTGACGGTTGTGGTATTTGCAAACGTGGTGGCACGTCCCCCGCGATCGACAAAGCCCATGAATTGACTCTGGATCCTGTCATGATTAGTAGAACAAGAAACAAAACCCAAAAATAATGTTCCTATAACTACTAGGATGTGGTGGTAAAACGCTCACAGTAAAGCAAATATCAATGCCTTACAAGTTCTTACCATGCAGTAGGCGGTGATCGGCAACCAGCGGTGTCATGTAACTCCGAATATTGAGTAAAGCGATTGCCACGGGAGCGTACGTATACACGGTGTAGAAATATGTGGAGCTGGGTTGGCTATATATGGTAGCAAAAGATTAGCAATAATCAATTCAAAGATGCAATGTTGAATAAACGCTCAACGACGGTACTGTGCTGGTCCTAGGCTAGATTGAACTAGAGACGCGAGCCTAGAACACTAATGAGGTCACGTCGTAGCACAACTGATAGAGGCAAAGGTGTCCCGTCTTTCGATGAGATGATGAATATCGCTTTGGTGGAAGTCGACTTTGACGATCCGACTACGAACGTGCGAGGACGTCACGCCTTAGCAATCGCTAAACCAACTCCGAGAGGTTATTGACCACGCCGGAGCACGATCAACCTGACCACGGGGGTTTGTTTCCTGCGAGCAAACGAAGAACAAGCAAGAAACTAAGATTGCAATCTGGATATTGCGAATATAAGATGAAAGCTTTATTGATCAAGGTGGGGTTCTGTGACGCCTTTGTCTGGTCGTTGAACACAAACGAAGTACGCGAAGTTGCAGCTATGGCGAACTTTTAATCTAAACAAAACCCAAAATCTAAACGATGCCCTAAGGGCTGTATATATGAAGGAAGAGGGGGAGAATTTCGTGGCCCTTGGTGGAGGGGTCCGAAATCAACCCTATCTCTTGTTTCCCCACACATACGGACTCTAAAAATAGCCTATACTTATGTATTTCGAAATTACATGGGCCTGGCCCAATAATAAGGTGACGCAGCACCTAAAATAGCCTCGGGACGAAATTTATGAAGTGGCATCTTGTATATTTCTTCCAAGGCTTCATGCACCCATTATGGTGGCTTTAAAGTCCTGAAATCATCACTGGTAACTCCGTTCTTGTTCTCCTTGCGCATGCCATCATCTCCATGCTTGTTCTTGCTCCAATGTTCATCCTTCTCCAAGCTAGGCCCTTCATTTGTAAGCAAAACAAATGTATCCAATTTAGGCAGCATCATATTCTCATGAACATTAGAATCATTACCAAGAAACGAAAGTACCTGGTAATTTAGTTGGCGTGCACGAGCTCTAGTAATCGGTCCAGTATGTATAGCAGCAGGGACTGTGGGTGTAACAATTGTATTGATTTACCAGGTACTTTCGTTTCTTGGTAATGATTCTAATGTTCA
>NW_025228080.1:38788-77872 GCF_018294505.1 Triticum aestivum
CCCCTCCACCAAGGGCCACGAAATTCCCCCCTCTTCCTCCATATATACAGCCCTTAGGGCATCGTTTAGACTTTGGGTTTTGTTTAGATTAAAAGTTCGCCATAGCTGCAACTTCGCGTACTTCGTTTGTGTTCAACGACCAGACAAAGGCGTCACAGAACCCCACCTTGATCAATAAAGCTTTCATCTTATATTCGCAATATCCAGATTGCAATCTCAGTTTCTTGCTTGTTCTTCGTTTGCTCGCAGGAAACAGACCCTCGTGGTCAGGTTGATCGTGCTCCGGCGTGGTCAATAACCTCTCGGAGTTGGTTTAGCGATTGCTAAGGCGCGACGTCCTCGCACGTTCGTAGTCGGATCGTCAAAGTCGACTTCCACCAAAGCGATATCCATCATCTCATCGAAAGACGGGACACCCTCGCCTCAATTAACAACTAGCATCAATGAAGGATACTAAGTAGCTCTTGACAGCAAGATATAAGTGAAGATCACAACGGCAGTGAAGATAATGATGAAAAACAACTGCCAAGCAGGATATACAACAACTCTCTCTCCAACTTTCCTCTTGAAAGGTTTGAGACAATTTTCTGATAAATTCTTTCAAAGAATGCTATTAACTCAAGCTTTCCAATGCAAAAAGAATCACTCAATTCCGAGTTGATATGAGGAGTCAAAGAATTCTAAAACTGGTCTGAAAAATTGGAACAAGCTGTGTTCATGAACTTCGGAGGGCAAAAAGACCTATTTAGAAGCCGATTTTGAGGTGTCAAATATTGAACTAGCTTCTGCAACTATTTAGATGCGGCTCGTCGCTAACTTCAATTTGAGTACTTACGGAGCCAAAACGGACTTCGTATGAGGAAGATACACCTGTTTTACTGAACAGTGCGCAAAACAGATTCCAATCCGAATTCAGGTACGAGATTGATTCTAGATAGATCCAATTTTTTTCTTCTCTCTTTTTTTTCTCACGCTTTTTTTTCTTTTTCTTCTCTCCCTTTTTCTTTTTTTTCCTTTTTTCTCTTTTTTTTCTCTATCTTTTTTTTTCCAAGACAAACTAGATAAGATGCAGATTGGATCAGGCGAAGATGTGAATGACCTCAACTATGATTATGACAATGAACAGTGCGTAGCACGTGGTGGAAATTAATAGATGGGATGGTGGACAGTGGAAGGGATAATGATGCAGCGGCTGCGTGACTAATGTGAACAGAACTCGAAACTTTAAAGGAACTAGACGCTAAGACCAGCAACTCGACACGGCGATGCAACCGATAATTCAATAATGCAACAATGAAAAGAAAATTGCAAAGGCTCGGTCTGGCTAGGACAAAGGATGAATAGATCTAACTTTTGTTTTGTGGCTTTTTCTTGGACAATAGGTAAGAAAATAAATCTAATCTAGGAAAAACTGGAAATTCTCACCGAGCAACCTGAAAACTGATACCACTTGATAGAGGCGAGGGTGTCCCGATCTTTCGATGAGATGATAACTATCGATTTGGTGGAGACGACTTTGACGATCCGACTACAAACGTGCACGACGTTGCGCCTTAGCAATCGCTAAACCAATCTCCTGAGGTTACTGACGATGCCGGAAGCACGGTCAGCCTGACCACGAAGGTCTATTCCTGCAAGCAATCGAAGAACGAGCAAGAATATGATAAAGCAATCTGAATATTGCAAATATATATGAAGTATTGATAATGGTGGGGATCCGGAAGCGGTCTTGGTCTGGTCGTTGGACACAAACGAAGTACACGAAGTTGCAATGGCTAACTTTTAACTAAACAAATCCCAAGGAAAAGCTACTAGATGGATCTACTTATATAGGAGCAAGGGGTGGCGGCCAAGGAGGTGGGAGGACGTCCCAAGGCAGCCTAAAACTAAATCTAGGTCGTACAAGGCTCATGGGCCCAAGTGGAGGTGATGTTACACCTTTGGACTTGTAGTTTGACTCGGATTCTGCTGCAGCATCAGATTGTTTCGTCCACAACTCAACGCTCCGGACGAATTTGAAGGTGATTCCAATTGGGTTGGAAAGTGCACGAAATCTAGTTTCCAACAAAAAAAGAATCACCCAATTCGGAGTCCGTATGAAAAACTTGTGTGCGTTTTGAGTCAGGTGTGTCTGTGCAGTCCGAATCTGAATCCAGAACGTGAGAGACTTGGACTCTATCTTCTCTTGGGCCAAAAGTGACGTGAGAGAACTTTTTGAACAGCAAATAAACATCTCTTTCTTCCTTATCTTCATATGTGGATTGTACAAATGTCCCATACACCTGCAATTAGACAAAACACAAAAGTGTGTGAAGTATTTTTGTTCTGGATAACATAAATAGATTATTGAATAGTTTGCACTAGAAATCACCTGACAAATATGCATATATGCAATATTTTTGGTCATATCCAAGGTAGTCATGTCGTCATCATCCTCCCCTTCTTGAAAATAAAGCCGTCCTCGGCGTTGCTTAATCTGAAATGTGGCTAACAAAAGAGACAAGGTGTACATGTTGTATATGTATATGTCATCCATTTTTACTTCCCTTGATTTTTGCATATATGACACATGAATAGATGAGTAACTTGCATAGTTCATAAAATCTAAAGCCAAAAAATTAGCACAAGAAGTAGAAGGCATGAAAATATTGCAACTCAGTTTGCACATATAAGTGAAGCTCTTATTCATTTCAAAAGATTGACAATGTTCATCATTAAACCATCCCAACATTGGTGAATAAACCTTACTTGCATCAAATTTACATGCTACAACATGCTTAAATAAGCAAACATGCAATAAGTCATTCAACACAGAATCATCACCAAGATTAGAGGTCATATCAAAATGATTAAACATTGGTTCTTTTGCATCAATAGTTAATTAAATGGGTGCACTCAAAATTGTTGGTATTTCAGTTGTTTGATCACATGGCAAAGTCAAATTATCAACGTAGTCCTCTAAAATAGGTGGTGTGATCAAAGTAGTGGGTAGCTCATCAGATGGTGCATTCAAATTGACAAGGCATTCATCATTCTCATGTAGAGATGGAAGATCAGTACCTTTGTCATTACCTCTTATGATCAACTCAGATGATGTAGCCACTCTTGGGGTGATAGAGGCGAGGGTCCCGATCTTTCGATGAGATGGTGGATTTCGCTTTGGTGGAAGTCGACTTTGACGATCCGACTACGAACGTGCGAGGACGTCGCGCCTTAGCAATCGCTAAACCAACTCCGAGAGGTTATTGACCACGCCGGAGCACGATCAACCTGACCACGAGGGTCTGTTTCCTGCGAGCAAACGAAGAACAAGCAAGAAACTAAGATTGCAATCTGGATATTGCGAATATAAGATGAAAGCTTTATTGATCAAGGTGGGGTTCTGTGACGCCTTTGTCTGGTCGTTGAACACAAACGAAGTACGCGAAGTTGCAGCTATGGCGAACTTTTAATCTAAACAAAACCCAAAGTCTAAACGATGCCCTAAGGGCTGTATATATGGAGGAAGAGGGGGGAATTTCGTGGCCCTTGGTGGAGGGGTCCGAAATCAACCCTATCTCTTGTTTCCCCACACATACGGACTCTAAAAATAGCCTATACTTATGTATTTCGAAATTACATGGGCCTGGCCCAATAATAAGGTGATGCAGCACCTAAAATAGCCTCGGGACGAAATTTATGAAGTAGCATCTTGTATATTTCGTCCAAGGCTTCATGCACCCATTATGGTGGCTTCAAAGTCCTGAAATCATCACTTGTAACTCCGTTCTTGTTCCCCTTGCGCATGCCATCATCTCCATGCTTGTTCTTGCTCCAATGTTCATCCTTCTCCAAGCTAGGCCCTTCATTTGTAAGCACAACAAATGTATCCAATTTAGGCAGCATCATATTCTCATGAACATTAGAATCATTACCAAGAAACGAAAGTACCTGGTAATTTAGTTGGCGTGCACGAGCTCTAGTAATTGGTCCAGTATGTATAGCAGCAGGGGCTGTGGGTGTAACAATTGTATTGATGTCCTCATCATCTGTTTTTTTTTTCCCGAAACCTACTCCGGCAAGGAAACACGAATCGGAATCTAGATGGATCTCGAAAACAACCCTAATAAGCAAGGAACTCGGATTGGTGGTGGATATATGGTGGTGGTATATGGCAGCGGTGGTGGTAGCGGTGGTAGTATATGGATATGGATCGGTGGTGGTATATGGACACGGATTCGGTGCGGTGGTGGTAGATGGCAGGGGCGATGATGATGGTGCGGCGGCGGCGTGACAACTTATGACCAGAACTCGAAACTCTAAAAGACTAGACTCTAAGACCAGCAACTAGACACGACGATGCAACCGCAAATTCAACAAAGCAAAACCCTAAAAAGATTATGCAAGGCTCAGATTGGTTCGGATATGATGAACTAACCCTAATTTTTTTTGTGGCTTTTTCGTGGACTATAGGTATGAAGAACAGACTCGATCTAAACTACGAAAAACTGTAAAATCTCACCGAGCAACCTGGAAATCTGATACCACTTGATAGAGGCAAAGGTGTCCCGTCTTTCGATGAGATGGTGGATTTCGCTTTGGTGGAAGTCGACTTTGACGATCCGACTACGAACGTGCGAGGACGTCGCGCCTTAGCAATCGCTAAACCAACTCCGAGAGGTTATTGACCACGCCGGAGCACGATCAACCTGACCACGAGGGTCTGTTTCCTTGTATTGATGTCCTCATCAGACACCGCGTGCATCTTCTACTTCAACTGCACCAGCACCTCAATCACGTGCCTCCTCCATTCGTGATACAAGAAAACAGGCACAACCACCATTATCTGCCAAGAGCGCACCTGCTGGGCCTGCACAGAGTTCTTCTTCTTCCATGGCATCAACAGGGCACACAAGTGATATTATTTGTCGTCGTTGTAAGGGAGGAGGTGATGAGGACATCAATACCATTGTTACACCCACAGCCCCTACTGCTACATATACGGGACCAATTACTAGAGCTCGCGCAAGCCAATTAAATTATCAGGTACTTTCGTTTCTTGGTAATGATTCTAATGTTCATGAGAATATGATGCTGCCTAAATTGGATACATTTGTTTTGCTTACAAATGAAGGGCCTAGCTTGGAGAAGGATGAACATTGGAGCAAGAACAAGCATGGAGATGATGCCATGCGCAAGGGGAACAAGAACGAAGTTACAAGTGATGATTTCAGGACTTTGAAGCCACACCATAATGGGTGCATGAAGCCTTGGACGAAATATACAAGATGCCACTTCATAAATTTCGTCCCGAGGCTATTATAGGTGCTGCATCACCTTTTTATTGGGCCAGGCCCATGTAATTTCGAAATACATAAGTATAGGCTATTTTTAGAGTCCGTATGTGTGGGGAAACAAGAGATAGGGTTGATTTAGGACCCCTCCACCAAGGGCCACGAAATCCCCCCTCTCTTCCTCCATATATACAGCCCTTAGGGCACCGTTTAGACGATGGGTTTTGTTTAGATTAAAAGTTCGCCATAGCTGCAACTTCGCGTACTTCGTTTGTGTTCAACGACCAGACAAAGGCGTCACAGAACCCCACCTTGATCAATAAAGCTTTCATCTTGATAGAGGCGAGGGTGTCCCGATCTTTTGATGAGATGATAACTATCGATTTGGTGGAGACGACTTTGACGATCCGACTACAAACGTGCAACGACGTTGTGCCTTAGCAATCGCTAAACCAACTCCGAGAGGTTATTGACCACGCCGGAGCACGATCAACCTGACCACGAAGGTCTATTCCTGCAAGCAATCGAAGAACAAGCAAGAATATGATAAAAGCAATCTGAATATCGCGAATATGTATGAAGTATTGATAATAGTGGGGATCCGAAAAGTGGTCTTGGTCTGGTCGTTGGACACAAACGAAGCACACGAAGTTGCAATGGCTAACTTTTAACTAAACAAATCCCAAGCAAAAGCTAATAGATGGATCTACTTATATAGGAGCAAGGGGTGGCGGCCAAGGAGGTGGGAGGACGTCCCAAGGCAGCCTAAAACTAAATCTAGGTCGTACAAGGCCAATGGGCCCAAGTGGAGGTGATGTAACACCTTTGGACTTGTAGTTTGACTCGGATTCTGCTGCATGGTGCATTCAAATTGACAAGGCATTCATCATTCTCATGTAGAGATGGAAGATCAGTACCTTTGTCATTACCTCTTATGATCAACTCAGATGATGTAGCCACTCTCGGGGGCGATGTGTCACATGGTGGAGATGATGTAGTCCTGACAACAATGGATGTGGTTGTCATAGTATGCCTAGTAGTTGAAGGAACAATCATATCAACTCTTGGAATGTGCATCGTGCGCTTGTTCTCCTCGTGGCCAACACGTTGTTTTATTTCCTGTTCAGCTTTGCAAGCAAGATGAAACAAATGGTCCATAGGATAACACTCTTCATGAATTAGTATCTCTTGAATATCACGGTTTAATCCTCCCCAAAATCTATCCATAAAATCATCTTCACTTTCTTCTAAAGAGGAATGCAACAAGGTAGTTTGTAAATCATCATAATATTTTGTTACAGTTTCACTACCTTGTTTTAAGTGTTGCAACTTCTTAATCATGTCACGAGTATAATAAGCAGGGACGAAAGTATGTCGCATGGCAAGTTTCAAATCATCCCAAGTAGTAGGTATATAATCAGGGTGTAACCGACAATATTCACTCCACCAAACCAAAGCATAACCAGTGAAAGAACCAACCGCAACCTTAACCTTTTTATGTTCATCGAAATTATGGGAAGCAAATATATTTTTTATGTCGAACTCCCATTCAATATATAAAGCAGGTTTAAAACGGCCATTAAATGGTGGTATAGATACATTAACCTGATCATGTGCATTTGGATGTTTGTGCACCTCTCGTGATGGTTGTGGTATTTGCAAAGGTGGTGATCCAGAAGCGGTCTTGGTCTGGTCGTTGGACACAAACGAAGCACACGAAGTTGCAATGGCTAACTTTTAACTAAACAAATCCCAAGGAAAAGCTACTAGATGGATCTACTTATATAGGAGCAAGGGGTGGCGGCCAAGGAGGTGGGAGGACGTCCCAAGGCAGCCTAAAACTAAATCTAGGTCGTACAAGGCCAATGGGCCCAAGTGGAGGTGATGTAACACCTTTGGACTTGTAGTTTGACTCGGATTCTGCTGCAGCATCAGATTGTTTCGTCCACAACTCAACGCTCCGGACGAATTTGAAGGTGCTTCCAATTGGGTTGGAAAGTGCACGAAATCTAGTTTCCAACAAAAAAAGAATCACCCAATTCGGAGTCCGTATGAAAAACTTGTGTGCGTTTTGAGTCAGGTATGTCTGTGCAGTCCGAATCTGAATCCAGAACGTGAGAGACTTGGACTCTATCTTCTCTTGGGCCAAAAGTGACGTGAGAGAACTTTTTGGACAGCAAATAAACATCTCTTTCTTCCTTATCTTCATATGTGGATTGTACAAATGTCCCATACACCTGCAATTAGACAAAACACAAAAGTGTGTGAAGTATTTTTGTTCTGGATAACATAAATAGATTATTGAATAGTTTGCACTAGAAATCACCTGACAAATATGCATATATGCAATATTTTTGGTCATATCCAAGGTAGTCATGTCCTCTTCATCCTCCCCTTCTTGAAAATAAAGCCGTCCTCGGCGTTGCTTAATCTGAAATGTGGCTAACAAAAGAGACAAGGTGTACATGTTGTATATGTATATGTCATCCATTTTTACTTCCCTTGATTTTTGCATATATGACACATGAATAGATGAGTAACTTGCATAGTTCATAAAATCTAAAGCCAAAAAATTAGCACAAGAAGTAGAAGGCATGAAAATATTGCAACTCAGTTTGCACATATAAGTGAAGCTCTTATTCATTTCAAAAGATTGACAATGTTCATCATTAAACCATCCCAACATTGGTGAATAAACCTTACTTGCATCAAATTTACATGCTACAACATGCTTAAATAAGCAAACATGCAATAAGTCATTCAACACAGAATCATCACCAAAATTAGAGGTCATATCAAAATGATTAAACATTGGTTCTTTTGCATCAATAGTTAATTCAATGGGTGCACTCAAAATTGTTGGTATTTCAGTTGTTTGATCACATGGCAAAGTCAAATTATCAACGTAGTCCTCTAAAATAGGTGGTGTGATCAAAGTAGTGGGTAGCTCATCAGATGGTGCATTCAAATTGACAAGGCATTCATCATTCTCATGTAGAGATGGAAGATCAGTACCTTTGTCATTACCTCTTATGATCAACTCAGATGATGTAGCCACTCTCGAGGGCGATGTGTCACATGGTGGAGGTGATGTAGTCCTGACAACAACAGATGTGGTTGTCATAGTATGCCTAGTAGTTGAAGGAACAATCATATCAACTCTTGGAATGTGCACCGTGCGCTTGTTCTCCTCGTGGCCAACACGTCGTTTTATTTCCTGTTCAGCTTTGCAAGCAAGATGAAACAAATGGTCCATAGGATAACACTCTTCATGAATTAGTATCTCTTGAATATCACGGTTTAATCCTCCCCAAAATCTATCCATAAAATCATCTTCACTTTCTTCTAAAGAGGAATGCAACAAGGTAGTTTGTAAATCATCATAATATTTTGTTACAGTTTCACTACCTTGTTTTAAGTGTTGCAACTTCTTAATCATGTCACGAGTATAATAAGCAGGGACGAAAGTATGTCGCATGGCAAGTTTCAAATCATCCCAAGTAGTAGGTATATAATAAGGGTGTAACCGACAATATTCACTCCACCAAACCAAAGCATAACCAGTGAAAGAACCAACCGCAACCTTAACCTTTTTATGTTCATTGAAATTATGGGAAGCAAATATATTTTTTATGTCGAACTCCCATTCAATATATAAAGCAGGTTTAAAACGGCCATTAAATGGTGGTATAGATACATTAACCTGATCATGTGCATTTGGATGTTTGTGCACCTCTCGTGACGGTTGTGGTATTTGCAAAGGTGGTGGCACGTCTCCCGCGATCGACAAAGCCCATGAATTGACTCTGGATCCTGTCATGATTAGTAGAACAAGAAACAAAACCCAAAATAATGTTCCTATAACTACTAGGATGTGGTGGTAAAACGCTCACAGTAAAGCAAATATCAATGTCTTACAAGTTCTTACCATGCAGCAGGCGGTGATCGGCAACCAGCGGTGTTAAGTAACTCCGAATATTGAGTAAAGCGATTGCCAGGGGAGCGTACGTATACACGGTGTAGAAATATGTGGAGCTGGGTTGGCTATATATGGTAGCAAAAGATTAGCAATAATCAATTCAAAGATGCAATGTTGAATAAACACTCAACGACGGTACTGTGCTGGTCCTAGGCTAGACTGGACTAGAGACGCGAGCCTAGAACACTAATGAGGTCACGGCGTAGCATAACTAGCATCAATGAAGGATACTAAGTAGCTCTTGACAGCAAGATATAACTGAAGATCACAACGGCAGTGAAGATAATGATGAAAAACAACTGCCAAGCAGGATATAAAACAACTCTCTCTCCAACTTTCCTCTTGAAAAGTTTGAGACAATTTTCTGATAAATTCTTTCAAAGAATGCTACTAACTCAAGCTTTCCAATGCAAAAAGAATCACTCAATTCCGAGTTGATATGAGGAGTCAAAGAATTCTAAAACTGGCCTGAAAAATTGGAACAAGCTGTGTTCACGAACTTCAGAGGGCAAAAAGACCTATTTAGAAGCCGATTTTGAGGTGTCAAATATTGAACTAGCTTCTGCAACTATTTAGATGCGGCTCGTCGCTATCTTCAATTTGAGTACTCATGGAGCCAAAACGGACTTCGTATGAGGAAGATACACCTGTTTTACTGAACAGTGCGCAAAACAGATTCCAATCCGAATTCAGGTACGAGATTGATTCTAGATAGATCCAATTTTTTTTCTTCTCTCTTTTTTTTTCACGCTTTTTTTTCTTTTTCTTCTCCTTTTTTTCTCTGACTTTTTTTTCTCTCTTTTCTTTGTCTCTTTTTTTTCTCCCTCTTTCCAATACAAACTAGATCTCAACTATTATTATGACAATGAATGGTGGGTAGCACCTGGTGGAAATTGATGGATGGGTGGTGGACAGCGGAAGAGATAATGATGCAGCGGTGGCGTGACTAATGTGAACAGAACTCGAAACTCTAAACGAACTAGACACTAAGACCAGCAACTCGACACGACGATGCAACCGATAATTCAATTATGCAAGCAATGAAAAGAAAATTGCAAAGGCTCAGATTGGCTTGGACCAAGGATGAATAGATCTAACTCTTTTTTGTGGCTTTTTCTTGGACAATAGGTAAGAAAATAAATCTAATCTAGGAAAACTGGAAATTCTCACCGAGCAACCTGAAAACTGATACCACTTGATAGAGGCGAGGGTGTCCCGATCTTTTGATGAGATGATAACTATCGATTTGGTGGAGACGACTTTGACGATCCGACTACAAACGTGCAACGACGTTGTGCCTTAGCAATCGCTAAACCAACTCCGAGAGGTTATTGACCACGCCGGAGCACGATCAACCTGACCACGAAGGTCTATTCCTGCAAGCAATCGAAGAACAAGCAAGAATATGATAAAAGCAATCTGAATATCGCGAATATGTATGAAGTATTGATAATGGTGGGGATCCGAAAAGTGGTCTTGGTCTGGTCGTTGGACACAAACGAAGCACACGAAGTTGCAATGGCTAACTTTTAACTAAACAAATCCCAAGCAAAAGCTAATAGATGGATCTACTTATATAGGAGCAAGGGGTGGCGGCCAAGGAGGTGGGAGGACGTCCCAAGGCAGCCTAAAACTAAATCTAGGTCGTACAAGGCCAATGGGCCCAAGTGGAGGTGATGTAACACCTTTGGACTTGTAGTTTGACTCGGATTCTGCTGCAGCATCAGATTGTTTCCTCCACAACTCAATGCTCCGGACGAATTTGAAGGTGATTCCAATTGGGTTGGAAAGTGCACGAAATCTAGTTTCCAACAAAAAAATAATCACCCAATTCGGAGTCCGTATGAAAAACTTGTGTGCGTTTTGAGTCAGGTATGTCTGTGCAGTCCGAATCTGAATCCAGAACGTGAGAGACTTGGACTCTATCTTCTCTTGGGCCAAAAGTGACGTGAGAGAACTTTTTGGACAGCAAATAAACATCTCTTTCTTCCTTATCTTCATATGTGGATTGTACAAATGTCCCATACACCTGCAATTAGACAAAACACAAAAGTGTGTGAAGTATTTTTGTTCTGGATAACACAAATAGATTATTGAATAGTTTGCACTAGAAATCACCTGACAAATATGCATATATGCAATATTTTTGGTCATATCCAAGGTAGTCATGTCCTCATCACATCTTATATTCGCAATATCCAGATTGCAATCTCAGTTTCTTGCTTGTTCTTCGTTTGCTCGCAGGAAACAGACCCTCGTGGTCAGGTTGATCGTGCTCCGGCGTGGTCAATAACCTCTCGGAGTTGGTTTAGCAATTGCTAAGGCGCGACGTCCTCGCACGTTCGTAGTCGGATCGTCAAAGTCGACTGCCACCAAAGCGATATCCATCATCTCATCGAAAGACGGGACACCTTTGCCTCTATCAGGAGGTCATTATGCGAGAGAATGCAAATCTCCGCGTGTGATGATTGCTACCGCGGATGGTGGATATGAGTCCGCTAGTGACTATGATGAGGAGACTTTGGCTCTTATTACACGTGAAGAACATGGTGGAGATGATTCTGATCATGAGACGCAATACATGGCTCCTGAAGACGCTGACAGGTATGAATGTTTAGTTGCTCAACGTGTTTTGAGTGTGCAGGTCACACAAGCTGAGCAAAATCAGAGGCACAATTTGTTCCATACCAAGGGAGTTGTGAAAGAACGTTCTGTGCGCGTCATCATAGATGGAGGGAGCTGCAACAACTTGGCTAGCATGGAGATGGTGGAGAAGCTTTCTCTCACCACAAGACCACATCCACATCCTTACTACATCCAATGGTTCAACAACAGCGGCAAGGTTAAGGTAACATGTACTGTTCGTGTGCATTTTAGTATATCTACATATGCTGATTATGTTGATTGTGATGTGGTACCTATGCAAGCATGTTCCTTATTACTTAGTAGACCATGGCAATTTGATAAAAATTCTGTACACCATGGTAGAAACAATCAGTATACTCTTGTTCATAAGGATAAAAATATTACTTTGCTTCCTATGACTCCTGATTCTATTTTGAAAGATGATATTAATAGAGCTAATAAAGCAAAACAAGAGAAGAATAAGAGTGAAAATCAGATTGTGGCAAAAGAATTTGAGCAACAAATGAAGCCTAATAATAAACCATCTAGTGTTGCTTCTGAAATTAAATTGAAAAGTGCATGTTTATTTGCCACCAAATCTGATATTGATGAGCTAGATTTCAGCAAATCTGTTTGCTATGCTTTTGTGTGCAAAGAGGCATTATTTTCATTCGAGGACGTGCCTTCCTCTTTGCCTCCTGTTGCAACTAACATTTTGCAGGAGTTCGCTGACGTCTTTCCACAAGACGTGCCACCGAGATTACCGCCTATTCGAGGGATTGAGCATTAGATTGACTTAATTCCTGGTGCTTCACTGCCAAACCGTGCACCATACCGTACCAATCCAGAGGAGACGAAGGAGATTATGCGTCAAGTACAAGAGCTTCTCGACAAAGGTTATATACGCGAATCCCTTAGTCCTTGTGCTGTTCCTATTATTCTAGTGCCGAAAAAGGATGGTACATCACGTATGTGTGTTGATTGTAGAGGCATTAATAATATTACTATTCGTTATCGTCATCCTATTCCTAGGCTAGATGATATGCTTGATGAATTGAGTGACTCTACAATATTCTCCAAAGTTGATTTGCGTAGTGGATACCATCAAATTCGTACGAAATTGGGAGATGAATGGAAAACAACATTTAAAACTAAGTTTGGATTATATGAGTGGTTAGTCATGCCTTTTGGGTTAACTAATGCACCTAGTACTTTCATGCGATTAATGAATGAAGTTTTACGTGCTTTCATTGGACGATTTGTGGTAGTTTACTTTGATGATATACTGATTTATAGCGAATCTTTGGAAGAACATTTGGAACATTTACATGTTGTTTTTATTGCTCTACGTGATGCACGTTTGTTTGGTAACCTTGGGAAGTGCACCTTTTGGACCGACCGAGTATCTTTTCTTGGCTATGTTGTTACTCCACAGGGAATTGAAGTTGATAAAGCCAAGATTGAAGCTATTGAGAGTTGGCCGCAGCCCAAAACGGTCACACAAGTGAGGAGTTTTCTTGGCCTCGCTGGATTCTATAGGCATTTTGTGAGAGATTTCAGCACCATTGCTGCACCTCTCAACGAGCTTACAAAGAAGGATGTGCCTTTTGTTTGGGGTACCGCACAGGAAGAAGCCTTCATGGTATTGAAAGATAAGTTGACACATGCTCCTTTACTCCAACTTCCTGATTTTAATAAGCCTTTTGAGCTTGAATGTGATGCTAGTGGAATTGGATTAGGAGGTGTGTTATTTCAAGATGGCAAACCTGTTGCATACTTTTCTAAAAAATTGAGTGGGCCTAGTCTGAATTATTCTACTTATGATAAAGAATTATATGCTCTTGTTCGGACTTTAGAAACATGGCAACATTATTTATGGCCCAAAGAATTTGTTATACATTCTGATCATGAATCTTTGAAACATATTAAAAGTCAAGCTAAACTGAATCGTAGACATGCTAAATGGGTTGAATTCATTGAGACTTTTCCTTATGTCATTAAACACAAGAAGGGAAAAGAAAATGTTATTGCTGATGCATTGTCTCGCCGCTATACTATGCTTTCACAACTTGACTTCAAAATATTTGGTTTGGAGACCATCAAAGATCAATATGTGCATGATGCTGATTTTAAGGATGTAATGCAGAATTGTAAAGAAGGAAGAATGTGGAACAAGTTCGTCGTTAACGATGGATTTGTGTTTCGTGCTAACAAGCTATGCATTCCAGCTAGCTCCGTTCGTCTTTTGTTGTTGCAGGAGGCGCATGGAGGAGGATTAATGGGACACTTTGGCGTGAAGAAGACGGAGGACGTACTTGCTACACATTTCTTTGGGCTAAAGATGAGACGGGATGTTGAGCGTTTTATTGCTCGATGCACTACATGTCAAAAAGCTAAGTCACGACTCAATCCTCATGGTTTATATATGCCTTTGCCTGTACCTAGTGTTCCTTGGGAGGATATATCTATGGACTTTGTTTTAGGTTTACCTCGAACAAAGAAGGGGAGGGATAGCATATTTGTTGTCGTGGATAGATTCTCGAAAATGGCACACTTTATACCATGTCATAAAAGCGATGATGCTGTTAATGTTGCTGATTTGTTCTTTCGTGAAATTATTCGCTTGCATGGTGTGCCAAATACTATTGTTTCAGATCGTGATACTAAATTTCTTAGCCACTTTTGGAGATGTTTATGGGCTAAGTTGGGGACTAAACTGCTTTTTAGTACTACTTGTCACCCCCAAACTGATGGACAAACTGAAGTAGTCAATAGAACATTGTCTACTATGCTTAGGGCTGTTTTGAAGAATAATAAGAAAATGTGGGAGGAATGCTTGCCTCATATTGAATTTGCTTATAATCGTTCATTGCATTCTACTACTAAGATGTGCCCTTTTGAAGTTGTGTATGGCTTCCTACCTCGTGCACCTATTGATTTGTTGCCTCTTCCATCTTCGGAGAAGGTTAATTTTGATGCTAAACAACATGCTGAATTGATTTTAAAAATGCATGAGTTAACTAAGGAAAACATTGAGCGTATGAATGCTAAATATAAACTTGCTGGAGATAAGGGTAGAAAACATGTTGTGTTTGCACCTGGAGATCTTGTTTGGTTACATTTGCGTAAGGATAGATTTCCTGATTTGCGCAAATCAAAGCTAATGCCACGTGTTGATGGTCCCTTTAAGGTGTTAGAGAAAATAAATGATAATGCATATAAACTTGAGCTGCCTGCAGATTTTGGGGTTAGTCCCACTTTTAACATTGCAGATTTGAAGCCTTATTTGGGTGAGGAAGATGAGCTTCCGTCGAGGACGACTTCATTTCAAGAAGGGGAGGATGATGAGGACATCAATACCATTGTTACACCCACAGCCCCTACTGCTACATATACTGGACCAATTACTAGAGCTCGCGCATGCCAATTAAATTATCAGGTACTTTCGTTTCTTGGTAATGATTCTAATGTTCATGAGAATATGATGCTGCCTAAATTGGATACATTTGTTTTGCTTACAAATGAAGGGCCTAGCTTGGAGAAGGATGAACATTGGAGCAAGAACAAGCATGGAGATGATGGCATGCGCAAGGGGAACAAGAACGGAGTTACAAGTGATGATTTCAGGACTTTGAAGCCACCATAATGGGCGCATGAAGCCTTGGACGAAATATACAAGATGCCACTTCATAAATTTCGTCCCGAGGTTATTATAGGTGCTGCATCACCTTATTATTGGGCCAGGCCCATGTAATTTCGAAATACATAAGTATAGGCTATTTTTAGAGTCCGTATGTGTGGGGAAACAAGAGATAGGGTTGATTTCGGACCCCTCCACCAAGGGCCACGAAATTCCCCCCTCTTCCTCCATATATACAGCCCTTAGGGCATCGTTTAGACTTTGGGTTTTGTTTAGATTAAAAGTTCGCCATAGCTGCAACTTCGCGTACTTCGTTTGTGTTCAACGACCAGACAAAGGCGTCACAGAACCCCACCTTGATCAATAAAGCTTTCATCTTATATTCGCAATATCCAGATTGCAATCTCAGTTTCTTGCTTGTTCTTCGTTTGCTCGCAGGAAACAGACCCTCGTGGTCAGGTTGATCGTGCTCCGGCGTGGTCAATAACCTCTCGGAGTTGGTTTAGCGATTGCTAAGGCGCGACGTCCTCGCACGTTCGTAGTCGGATCGTCAAAGTCGACTGCCACCAAAGCGATATCCATCATCTCATCGAAAGACGGGACACCTTTGCCTCTATCATATGCTCTTGTTCGGACTTTAGAAACATGGCAACATTATTTATGGCCCAAAGAATTTGTTATACATTCTGATCATGAATCTTTGAAACATATTAAAAGTCAAGCTAAACTGAATCGTAGACATGCTAAATGGGTTGAATTCATTGAGACTTTTCCTTATGTCATTAAACACAAGAAGGGAAAAGAAAATGTTATTGCTGATGCATTGTCTCGCCGCTATACTATGCTTTCACAACTTGACTTCAAAATATTTGGTTTGGAGACCATCAAAGATCAATATGTGCATGATGCTGATTTTAAAGATGTAATGCAGAATTGTAAAGAAGGAAGAATGTGGAACAAGTTCGTCGTTAACGATGGATTTGTGTTTCGTGCTAACAAGCTATGCATTCCAGCTAGCTCCGTTCGTCTTTTGTTGTTGTAGGAGGCGCATGGAGGAGGATTAATGGGACACTTTGGCGTGAAGAAGACGGAGGACGTACTTGCTACACATTTCTTTTGGCCAAAGATGAGACGGGATGTTGAGCGTTTTATTGCTCGCTGCACCACATGTCAAAAAGCTAAGTCACGACTCAATCCTCATGGTTTATATATGCCTTTGCCTGTACCTAGTGTTCCTTGGGAGGATATATCTATGGACTTTGTTTTAGGTTTACCTCGAACAAAGAAGGGGAGGGATAGCATATTTGTTGTCGTGGATAGATTCTCGAAAATGGCACACTTTATACCATGTCATAAAAGCGATGATGCTGTTAATGTTGCTGATTTGTTCTTTCGTGAAATTATTCGCTTGCATGGTGTGCCAAATACTATTGTTTCAGATCGTGATACTAAATTTCTTAGCCACTTTTGGAGATGTTTATGGGCTAAGTTGGGGACTAAACTGCTTTTTAGTACTACTTGTCACCACCAAACTGATCGACAAACTGAAGTAGTCAATAGAACGTTGTCTACTATGCTTAGGGCTGTTTTGAAGAATAATAAGAAAATGTGGGAGGAATGCTTGCCTCATATTGAATTTGCTTATAATCGTTCATTGCATTCTACTACTAAGATGTGCCCTTTTGAAGTTGTGTATGGCTTCCTACCTCGTGCACCTATTGATTTGTTGCCTCTTCCATCTTCGGAGAAGGTTAATTTTGATGCTAAACAACATGCTGAATTGATTTTAAAAATGCATGAGTTAACTAAGGAAAACATTGAGCGTATGAATGCTAAATATAAACTTGCTGGAGATAAGGGTAGAAAACATGTTGTGTTTGCACCTGGAGATCTTGTTTGGTTACATTTGCGTAAGGATAGATTTCCTGACTTGCGCAAATCAAAGTTAATGCCACATGCTGATGGTCCCTTTAAGGTGTTAGAAAAAATAAATGATAATGCATATAAACTTGAGCTGCCTGCAGATTTTGGGGTTAGTCCCACTTTTAACATTGCAGATTTGAAGCCTTATTTGGGTGAGGAAGATGAGCTTCCGTCGAGGACGACTTCATTTCAAGAAGGGGAGGATGATGAGGACATCAATACCATTGTTACACCCACAGCCCCTACTACTTCATATACTGGACCAATTACTAGAGCTCGCGCACGCCAATTAAATTATCAGGTACTTTCGTTTCTTGGTAATGATTCTAATGTTCATGAGAATATGATGCTGCCTAAATTGGATACATTTGTTTTGCTTACAAATGAAGGGCCTAGCTTGGAGAAGGATGGACATTGGAGCAAGAACAAGCATGGAGATGATGCCATGCGCAAGGGGAACCAGAACAGAGTTACAAGTGATGATTTCAGGACTTTGAAGCCACCATAATGGGTGCATGAAGCCTTGGACGAAATATACAAGATGTCACTTCATAAATTTCATCCTGAGGCAATTCTAGGTGCTGCGTCACCTTATTATTGGGCCAGGCCCATGTAATTTCGAAATACATAAGTATAGGCTATTTTTCGAGTCCGTATGTGTGGGGAAACAAGAGATAGGGTTGATTTCAGACCCCTCCACCAAGGGCCACGAAATTCCCCCCCCTCTTCCACCATATATACAGCCCTTAGGGCGCCGTTTAGACTTTGGGTTTTGTTTAGATTAAAAGTTCGCCATAGCTGCAACTTCGCGTACTTCGTTTGTGTTCAACGACCAGACAAAGGCGTCACAGAACCCCACCTTGATCAATAAAGCTTTCATCTTATACTCGCAATATCCAGATTCCAATCTTAGTTTCTTGCTTGTTCTTCGTTTGCTCGCAGGAAACAGACCCTCGTGGTTAGGTTGATCGTGCTCCGGCGTGGTCAATAACCTCTCGGAGTTGGTTTAGCGATTGCTAAGGCGCGACATCCTCGCACGTTCGTAGTCGGATCGTCAAAGTCGACTTCCACCAAAGCGATATCCATCATCTCATCGAAAGACGGGACACCTTTGCCTCTATCACATTGGCACTTCGTTTTGAAGGAAATTCGAGAGATTATGTTGCTTATAGACATTATCCCCCCTGGTAGGGACAAATGTACCTTTCTGCATATGCTCTATGATCGGGGCAATCTCATTTCGCCGTAAATTGAATAAAATCCAGCGGCTATATGCCTTATTCTCCTTGTTTTCGCCAGATGGCATGCTGTAACTCACGCGCGTGAAAGCCAAGAATAAAAAGGCATTCCTGGCATCGGTCAATATATATGTGGAAATGATATCTCCTCTATAGAGGACAAGAAATTTTGGGGCAATCAGGCAAAAAGCGCCCGAGAAAATGAAGTACTTTGAAGTACTGCCATAGAATGGAGAGATGTTCACTAAACCGGTCATAATTTTGTCATTCGGAGTCTGTGTCGGACCCACAAGTACTCCAACAGCTCGCGGCGAGCTCACAAATCCAGAAAATACTCCCCGCTTGCGCCAGGAGGCCTGGAGTGCCCTCAAATACGGCCTTAAGCAGGACTTTTTGGCCCTGAAAGTCAAAGAACATCATTCATCGCTGTTTTTCAGACAAGTTTCTGAACCCATTGGCACTTCCTTTTGAAGGAAATTCGAGAGATTATGTTGCTTATAGACGTTAGCCCCCCTGGTAGGGACAAACGTACCTTTCTGCAGATGCTCTATGATCCGGGCAATCTCAATTGGCCGTAAATTGAAGAAAATCCAGCGGCTATATGCCTTATTCTCCTTGTTTTTGCCGGATGGCATGCTGTAACTCATGCGCGTGAAAGCCAAGAACAAAAGGGCATTCCTGGCATCGGTCAATATATATGTGGAAACGATATCTCCTCTATAGAGGACAAGAAATTTTGGGGCAATCAGCCAAAAAGCGCACGAGAAAATGA
Source organism: Triticum aestivum (assembly GCF_018294505.1). Lineage (NCBI taxonomy): Eukaryota > Viridiplantae > Streptophyta > Magnoliopsida > Poales > Poaceae > Triticum > Triticum aestivum. The sequence continues at coordinate 58,239 of NW_025228080.1, forward strand.
AGTACTTTCAAGGACTACCATAGAATGGACAGATTTTCACTAAAACGGTCATAATTTTGTCATTCGGAGTCCGTGTCTGACCGACAAGTACTCAAACAGCTCGCGGCGAGCGTGCGAATCCAGAAAATACTCCCCGCTTGCGCCAGGATGCCCGGAGTGCCCTCAAATACGGCCTTAAGCAGGACTTTTTGGCCCTGAAAGTCAAACAACATCATTCGCCGCTATTTTTCAGACAAGTTTCTGAACCCATTGGCACTTCCTTTTGAAGGAAATTCGAGAGATTATGTTGCATATAGACATTAGCCCCCCTGGTAGGGACAAACATACCTTTCTGCAGATGCTGTATGATTCGGTCAATCTCATTTTGATGAGGACATCAATACAATTGTTACACCCACAGCCCCTGTTGCTATAAATACTGGACCAATTACTAGAGCTCGCGCACGCCAACTAAATTACCAGGTACTTTCGTTTCTTGGTAATGATTCTAATGTTCATGAGAATATGATGCTGCCTAAATTGGATACATTTGTTTTGCTTACAAATGAAGGGCCTAGCTTGGAGAAGGATGAACATTGGATTAAGAACATACATGGAGATGATGGCATGCGCAAGGGGAACAAGAACGGAGTTACAAGTGATGATTTCAGGGCTTTGAAGCCACCATAATGGGTGCATGAAGCCATGGACGAAATATACAAGATGCCACTTCATGAATTTCGTCCCGAGGCTATTTTAGGTGTTGCGTCACCTTATTATTGGGCCAGGCCCATGTTATTTCGAAATACATAAGTATAGGCTATTTTTAGAGTCCGTATGTGTGGGGAAACAAGAGATAGGGTTGATGTCGGACCCCTCCACCAAGGGCCACGAAATTCCCCCCTCTTCCTCCATATATACAGCCCTTCGGGCATCGTTTAGACTTTGGGTTTTGTTTAGATTAAAAGTTCGCCATAGCTGCAACTTCGCGTACTTCGTTTGTGTTCAACGACCAGACAAAGGCGTCACACAACCCCACCTTGATCAATAAAGCTTTCATCTTATACTCGCAATATCCAGATTGCAATCTTAGTTTCTTGCTTGTTCTTCGTTTGCTCGCAGGAAACAGACCCTCGTGGTTAGGTTGATCGTGCTCCGGCGTGGTCAATAACCTCTCGGAGTTGGTTTAGCGATTGCTAAGGCGCGACATCCTCGCACGTTCGTAGTCGGATCGTCAAAGTCGACTTCCACCAAAGCGATATCCATCATCTCATCGAAAGACGGGACACCTTTGCCTCTATCACATTGGCACTTCATTTTGAAGGAAATTCGAGAGATTATGTTGCTTATAGACATTATCCCCCCTGGTAGGGACAAACGTACCTTTCTGCATATGCTCTATGATCGGGGCAATCTCATTTCGCCGTAAATTGAATAAAATCCAGCGGCTATATGCCTTATTCTCCTTGTTTTAGCCAGATGGCATGCTGTAAGTCACGCGCGTGAAAGCCAAGAATAAAAAGGCATTCCTGGCATCGGTCAATATATATGTGGAAATGATATCTCCTCTATAGAGGACAAGAAATTTTGGGGCAATCAGGCAAAAAGCGCCCGAGAAAATGAAGTACTTTGAAGTACTGCCATAGAATGGAGAGATGTTCACTAAACCGGTCATAATTTTGTCATTCGGAGTCTGTGTCGGACCCACAAGTACTCCAACAGCTCGCGGCGAGCTCACAAATCCAGAAAATACTCCCCGCTTGCGCCAGGAGGCCTGGAGTGCCCTCAAATACGGCCTTAAGCAGGACTTTTTGGCCCTGAAAGTCAAAGAACATCATTCATCGCTGTTTTTCAGACAAGTTTCTGAACCCATTGGCACTTCCTTTTGAAGGAAATTCCAGAGATTATGTTGCTTATAGACGTTAGCCCCCCTGGTAGGGACAAACGTACCTTTCTGCAGATGCTCTATGATCCGGGCAATCTCAATTGGCCGTAAATTGAAGAAAATCCAGCGGCTATATGCCTTATTCTCCTTGTTTTTGCCGGATGGCATGCTGTAACTCATGCGCGTGAAAGCCAAGAACAAAAGGGCATTCCTGGCATCGGTCAATATATATGTGGAAACGATATCTCCTCTATAGAGGACAAGAAATTTTGGGGCAATCAGCCAAAAAGCGCACGAGAAAATGAAGTACTTTCAAGGACTACCATAGAATGGACAGATTTTCACTAAAACGGTCATAATTTTGTCATTCGGAGTCCGTGTCTGACCGACAAGTACTCAAACAGCTCGCGGCGAGCGTGCGAATCCAGAAAATACTCCCCGCTTGCGCCAGGATGCCCGGAGTGCCCTCAAATACGGCCTTAAGCAGGACTTTTTGGCCCTGAAAGTCAAACAACATCATTCGCCGCTATTTTTCAGACAAGTTTCTGAACCCATTGGCACTTCCTTTTGAAGGAAATTCGAGAGATTATGTTGCATATAGACATTAGCCCCCCTGGTAGGGACAAACATACCTTTCTGCAGATGCTGTATGATTCGGTCAATCTCATTTTGATGAGGACATCAATACAATTGTTACACCCACAGCCCCTGTTGCTATAAATACTGGACCAATTACTAGAGCTCGCGCACGCCAACTAAATTACCAGGTACTTTCGTTTCTTGGTAATGATTCTAATGTTCATGAGAATATGATGCTGCCTAAATTGGATACATTTGTTTTGCTTACAAATGAAGGGCCTAGCTTGGAGAAGGATGAACATTGGATTAAGAACATACATGGAGATGATGGCATGCGCAAGGGGAACAAGAACGGAGTTACAAGTGATGATTTCAGGGCTTTGAAGCCACCATAATGGGTGCATGAAGCCATGGACGAAATATACAAGATGCCACTTCATGAATTTCGTCCCGAGGCTATTTTAGGTGTTGCGTCACCTTATTATTGGGCCAGGCCCATGTTATTTCGAAATACATAAGTATAGGCTATTTTTAGAGTCCGTATGTGTGGGGAAACAAGAGATAGGGTTGATGTCGGACCCCTCCACCAAGGGCCACGAAATTCCCCCCTCTTCCTCCATATATACAGCCCTTCGGGCATCGTTTAGACTTTGGGTTTTGTTTAGATTAAAAGTTCGCCATAGCTGCAACTTCGCGTACTTCGTTTGTGTTCAACGACCAGACAAAGGCGTCACACAACCCCACCTTGATCAATAAAGCTTTCATCTTATACTCGCAATATCCAGATTGCAATCTTAGTTTCTTGCTTGTTCTTCGTTTGCTCGCAGGAAACAGACCCTCGTGGTTAGGTTGATCGTGCTCCGGCGTGGTCAATAACCTCTCGGAGTTGGTTTAGCGATTGCTAAGGCGCGACATCCTCGCACGTTCGTAGTCGGATCGTCAAAGTCGACTTCCACCAAAGCGATATCCATCATCTCATCGAAAGACGGGACACCTTTGCCTCTATCACATTGGCACTTCATTTTGAAGGAAATTCGAGAGATTATGTTGCTTATAGACATTATCCCCCCTGGTAGGGACAAACGTACCTTTCTGCATATGCTCTATGATCGGGGCAATCTCATTTCGCCGTAAATTGAATAAAATCCAGCGGCTATATGCCTTATTCTCCTTGTTTTAGCCAGATGGCATGCTGTAAGTCACGCGCGTGAAAGCCAAGAATAAAAAGGCATTCCTGGCATCGGTCAATATATATGTGGAAATGATATCTCCTCTATAGAGGACAAGAAATTTTGGGGCAATCAGGCAAAAAGCGCCCGAGAAAATGAAGTACTTTGAAGTACTGCCATAGAATGGAGAGATGTTCACTAAACCGGTCATAATTTTGTCATTCGGAGTCTGTGTCGGACCCACAAGTACTCCAACAGCTCGCGGCGAGCTCACAAATCCAGAAAATACTCCCCGCTTGCGCCAGGAGGCCTGGAGTGCCCTCAAATACGGCCTTAAGCAGGACTTTTTGGCCCTGAAAGTCAAAGAACATCATTCATCGCTGTTTTTCAGACAAGTTTCTGAACCCATTGGCACTTCCTTTTGAAGGAAATTCCAGAGATTATGTTGCTTATAGACGTTAGCCCCCCTGGTAGGGACAAACGTACCTTTCTGCAGATGCTCTATGATCCGGGCAATCTCAATTGGCCGTAAATTGAAGAAAATCCAGCGGCTATATGCCTTATTCTCCTTGTTTTTGCCGGATGGCATGCTGTAACTCATGCGCGTGAAAGCCAAGAACAAAAGGGCATTCCTGGCATCGGTCAATATATATGTGGAAACGATATCTCCTCTATAGAGGACAAGAAATTTTGGGGCAATCAGCCAAAAAGCGCACGAGAAAATGAAGTACTTTCAAGGACTGCCATAGAATGGACAGATTTTCACTAAAACGGTCATAATTTTGTCATTCGGAGTCCGTGTCTGACCGACAAGTACTCAAACAGCTCGCGGCGAGCGTGCGAATCCAGAAAATACTCCCCGCTTGCGCCAGGATGCCCGGAGTGCCCTCAAATACGGCCTTAAGCAGGACTTTTTGGCCCTGAAAGTCAAACAACATCATTCGCCGCTATTTTTCAGACAAGTTTCTGAACCCATTGGCACTTCCTTTTGAAGGAAATTCGAGAGATTATGTTGCATATAGACATTAGCCCCCCTGGTAGGGACACACATACCTTTCTGCAGATGCTGTATGATTCGGTCAATCTCATTTTGATGAGGACATCAATACAATTGTTACACCCACAGCCCCTGTTGCTATAAATACTGGACCAATTACTAGAGCTCGCGCACGCCAACTAAATTACCAGGTACTTTCGTTTCTTGGTAATGATTCTAATGTTCATGAGAATATGATGCTGCCTAAATTGGATACATTTGTTTTGCTTACAAATGAAGGGCCTAGCTTGGAGAAGGATGAACATTGGATTAAGAACATACATGGAGATGATGGCATGCGCAAGGGGAACAAGAACGGAGTTACAAGTGATGATTTCAGGGCTTTGAAGCCACCATAATGGGTGCATGAAGCCTTGGACGAAATATACAAGATGCCACTTCATAAATTTCGTCCCGAGGCTATTTTAGGTGTTGCGTCACCTTATTATTGGGCCAGGCCCATGTTATTTCGAAATACATAAGTATAGGCTATTTTTAGAGTCCGTATGTGTGGGGAAACAAGAGATAGGGTTGATGTCGGACCCCTCCACCAAGGGCCACGAAATTCCCCCCTCTTCCTCCATATATACAGCCCTTCGGGCATCGTTTAGACTTTGGGTTTTGTTTAGATTAAAAGTTCGCCATAGCTGCAACTTCGCGTACTTCGTTTGTGTTCAACGACCATACAAAGGCGTCACAGAACCCCACCTTGATCAATAAAGCTTTCATCTTATATTCGCAATATCCAGATTGCAATCTCAGTTTCTTGCTTGTTCTTCGTTTGCTCGCAGGAAACAGACCCTCGTGGTCAGGTTGATCGTGCTCCGGCGTGGTCAATAACCTCTCGGAGTTGGTTTAGCGATTGCTAAGGCGCGACGTCCTCGCACGTTCGTAGTCGGATCGTCAAAGTCGACTTCCACCAAAGCGAAATCCACCATCTCATCGAAAGACGGGACACCTTTGCCTCTATCATAAACGCTGCAATTTTTAAAGCAATTCACGTTGATAATATGGTGGAACCCAACACGTATGCATAGCAGTTTTCAAAGCAGCCCAAGTAGTTGGAATAGGATATAATCTACAATGTTCAGACCACCATACACATGCAAAACTAGTGAAAGCACAAACAGCAGCAGCAACTCGTCTCTCCTCAGGATATTGTAAACATGTAAATCGTTGTTCAGTTTCTAACTCCCAAGTAAGATATATATCAGGAACATATCTACCCTCAAATGGTGGAATATTCAATTTCAGTTTAGGAATATGGACATCATCTCATACCTGAGGTGGTGGTGCAGGCCTACCATTACGAATATATACCTGAGGTCGACCTGGTGGTGGTGGTGCTGGTGGCTGCACGTAGTTCGGATTTTGATCAACCTCATCCTCATAATCTCCCACATAATCATCATCCTCCTGGGTACCAGCAGCAGTAGTAGCAGGAGCCAAAGAAGCACCAACAGCAGTAGCAGCGGCACCAGAACTTTGTCCTGGCTCAATAGGAACACGCTGTGCTCGTCCATACTGATTCGGAAGGGGGCGTAGTTGTTGTTGTTGCAGAGGTGCGACAGGTGCAGCCGGTGATGGAAGACGCGCAAGCAGTTCATTAAATCTGTTATCGAGCTTTGGTTCGAACGTCTTCTCAAGGCTAGTGATCTTCTCCATGGCCTCTTCAAAATTGTTCAGCACATCTTGTACCTGTTCAGTCATCATTTGCTGAAACTTATCATGAAGCTCCTTGTTCTATAAGTTCTCCCAGTCAATCTCGTCGGCTTGTGATCCTGGCATGGTTAGCAGCAATAGAAACACACAAGAATATGATCCTACAGACTACTAAGAAGTGATGCTGGTGTATCACAAATCCGTCAAGCAAATCTCAAATTCTTACCAGTTCTTACCCAGCAGCAGGCGGTGATCGGCAATCATCAGTTCTGTCGTGAAATTATTCGCTTGCATGGTGTGCCAAATACTATTGTTTCAGATCATGATACTAAATTTCTTAGCCACTTTTGGAGATGTTTATCGGCTAAGTTGGGGACTAAACTGCTTTTTAGTACTACTTGTCACCCCCAAACTGATGGACAAACTGAAGTAGTCAATAGAACATTGTCTACTATGCTTAGGGCTGTTTTGAAGAATAATAAGAAAATGTGGGAGGAATGCTTGCCTCATATTGAATTTGCTTATAATCGTTCATTACATTCTACTACTAAGATGTGCCCTTTTGAAGTTGTGTATGGTTTCCTACCTCGTGCACCTATTGATTTGTTGCCTCTTCCATCGTCGGAGAAGGTTAATTTTGATGCTAAAGAACGTGCTGAATTGATTTTAAAAATGCATGAGTTAACTAACGAAAACATTGAGCGTATGAATGCTAAATATAAACTTGCAGGAGATAAGGGTAGAAAACATGTTGTGTTTGCTCCTGGAGATCTTGTTTGGTTACATTTGCGTAAGGATAGATTTCCTGATTTGCGCAAATCAAAGCTAATGCCACGTGCTGCTGGTCCCTTTAAGGTGTTGGACAAAGTAAATGATAATGCATATAAACTTGAGCTGCCTGCAGATTTTGGGGTTAGTCCCACTTTTAACATTGCAGATTTGAAGCCTTATTTGGGTGAGGAAGATGAACTTCCGTCGAGGACGACTTCATTTCAAGAAGGAGAGGATGATGAGGACATCAATACCATTGTTACACCCACAGCCCCTGCTGCTATACATACTGGACCAATTACGAGAGCTCATGCACGCCAACTAAATTACCAGGTACTTTCGTTTCTTGGTAATGATTCTAATGTTCATGAGAATATGATGCTGCCTAAATTGGATACATTTGTTTTGCTTACAAATGAAGGGCCTAGCTTGGAGAAGGATGAACATTGGAGCAAGAGCAAGCATGGAGATGATGGCATGCACAAGGGGAACAAGAACGGAGTTACAAGTGATGATTTCAGGACTTTGAAGCCACCATAATGGGTGCATGAAGCCTTGGACGAAATATACAAGATGCCACTTCATAATTTTCGTCTAGAGGCTATTCTAGGTGCTGCGTCACCTTATTATTGGGCCAGGCCCATGTAATTTCGAAATACATCGGTATAGGCTATTTCGCGTGCTTCGTTTGTGTTCAACGACCAGACAAAGACGTCTCAGAACCCCACCTTGATCAATAAAGCTTTCATCTTATATTCGCAATATCCAGATTGCAATCTCAGTTTCTTGCTTGTTCTTCGTTTGCTCGCAGGAAACAGACCCTCGTGGTGAGGTTGATCGTGCTCCGGCGTGGTCAATAACCTCTCGGAGTTGGTTTAGCGATTGCTAAGGCGCGACGTCCTCGCACGTTCGTAGTAGGATCGTCAAAGTCGAATTCCACCAAAGCGATATCCATCATCTCATCGAAAGACGGGACACCTTTGCCTCTATCAGCAGGACTTTTTGGCCCTGAAAGTCAAACAACATCATTTGTCGCTGTTTTTCAGACAAGTTTCTGAACCCATTGGCACTTCCTTTTGAAGGAAATTTGAGAGATTATGTTGCTTATAGACATTAGCCCCCTAGTAGGGACAAACGTACCTTTCTGCAGATGTTGTATGATCCGGGCAATCTTATTTGGCCGTAAATTGAAGCAAATCCAGCGGGTATATGCCTTGTTCTCCTTGTTTTCGCCGGATGGCATGCAGTAACTCACGCGTGTGAAAGCCAAAAACAAAATGGCATTCCTGGCATCGGTCAATATATATGTGGAAATGATATCTCCTCTATAGAGGACAAGAAATTTTGGGGCAATCAGGCAAAAGGCGCACGAGAAAATGAAGTACTTTCAAGGACTGCCATAGAATGGAGATATGTTCACTAAAACGGTCATAATTTTGTCATTCGGAGTCCGTGTCGAACCCACAAGTACTCAAACTGCTCGCGGCGATGGCGCGAATCCAGAAAATACTCCCCGCTTGCGCCAGGAGGCCCGGAGTGCCCTCAAATACGGCCTTAAGCAGGACTTTTTGGCCCTGAAAGTGATGAGGACATCAATACCATTGTTACACCCACAGCCCCTACTGCTACATATATTGGACCAATTACTAGAGCTCGCGCACGCCAATTAAATTATCAGGTGCTTTCGTTTCTTGGTAATGATTCTAATGTTCATGAGAATATGATGCTGCCTAAATTGGATACATTTGTTTTGCTTACAAATGAAGGGCCTAGCTTGGAGAAGGATGGATATTGGAGCAAGAACAAGCATGGAGATGATGCCATGCGCAAGGGGAACCGGAACGGAGTTACATGTGATGATTTCAGGACTTTGAAGCCACCATAATGGGTGCATGAAGCCTTGGACATAATATACAAGATGCCACTTCATAAATTTCGTCCCGAGGCTATTCTAGGTGCTGCGTCACCTTATTATTGGGCAGGCCCATGTAATTTCGAAATACATAAGTATAGGCTATTTTTAGAGTCCGTATGTGTGGGGAAACAAGAGATAGGGTTGATTTCGGACCCCTCCACCAAGGGCCACGAAATTCCCCCCTCTTCCTCCATATATACAGCCCTTAGGGCGCCGTTTAGACTTTGGGTTTTGTTTAGATTAAAAGGTCGCCATAGCTGCAACTTCGCGTACTTCGTTTGTGTTCAACGACCAGACAAAGGCGTCACAGAACCCCACCTTGATCAATAAAGCTTTCATCTTATATTCGCAATATCCAGATTGCAATCTCAGTTTCTTGCTTGTTCTTCGTTTGCTCGCAGGAAACAGACCCTCGTGGTCAGGTTGATCGTGCTCCGGCGTGGTCAATAACCTCTCGGAGTTGGTTTAGCGATTGCTAAGGCGCGACGTCCTCGCACGTTCGTAGTCGGATCGTCAAAGTCGACTTCCACCAAAGCGAAATCCACCATCTCATCGAAAGACGGGACACCTCCGCCTCTATCAATTTAGCATTCATACGCTCAATGTTTTCCTTAGTTAACCCATGCATTTTAAAAATCAATTCAGCACGTTGTTTAGCATCAAAATTAACCTTCTCCGAAGATGGAAGAGGCAACAAATCAATAGGTTCACGAGGTAGGAAACCATACACAACTTCAAAAGGGCACATCTTAGTTGATAGAGGCAAAGGTGTCCCGTCTTTCGATGAGATGATGGATATCGCTTTGGTGGAAGTCGACTTTGACGATCCGACTATGAACGTGCGAGGACGTCATGCCTTAGCAATCGCTAAACCAACTCCGAGAGGTTATTGACCACGCCGGAGCACGATCAACCTGACCACGAGGGTCTGTTTCCTGCGAGCAAACGAAGAACAAGCAAGAAACTGAGATTGCAATCTGGATATTGCGAATATAAGATGAAAGCTTTATTGATCAAGGTGGGGTTCTGTGACGCCTTTGTCTGGTCGTTGAACACAAACGAAGTACGCGAAGTTGCAGCTATGGCGAACTTTTAATCTAAACAAAACCCAAAGTCTAAACGATGCCCTAAGGGCTGTATATATGGAGGAAGAGGGGGGAATTTCGTGGCCCTTGGTGGAGGGGTCCGAAATCAACCCTATCTCTTGTTTCCCCACACATACGGACTCTAAAAATAGCCTATACTTATGTTTTTCGAAATTACATGGGCCTGGCCCAATAATAAGGTGACGCAGCACCTAAAATAGCCTCGGGACGAAATTTATGAAGTGGCATCTTGTATATTTCGTCCAAGGCTTCATGCACCCATTATGGTGGCTTCAAAGTCCTGAAATCATCACTTGTAACTCCGTTCTTGTTCCCCTTGCGCATCCCATCATCTCCATGCTTGTTCTTGCTCCAATGTTCATCCTTCTCCAAGCTAGGCCCTTCATTTGTAAGCAAAACAAATGTATCCAATTTAGGCAGCATCATATTCTCATGAACATTAGAATCATTACCAAGAAACGAAAGTACCTGGTAATTTAGTTGGCGTGCACGAGCTCTAGTAATTGGTCCAGTATGTATAGCAGCAGGGGCTGTGGGTGTAACAATTGTATTGATGTCCTCATCATCCTCCCCTTCTTGAAATGAAGTCGTCCTCGACGGAAGTTCATCTTCCTCACCCAACTAAGGCTTCAAATCTGCAATGTTAAAAGTGGGACTAACCCCAAAATCTGCAGGCAGCTCAAGTTTATATGCATTATCATTTATTTTCTCTAACACCTTAAAGGGACCATCAGCACGTGGCATTAACTTTGATTTGCGCAAATCAGGAAATCTATCCTTACGCAAATGTAACCAAACAAGATCTCCAGGTGCAAACACAACATGTTTTCTACCCTTATCTCCAGCAAGTTTATATTTAGCATTCATACGCTCAATGTTTTTGATGAGGACATCAATACAATTGTTACACCCACAGCCCCTGCTGCTATACATACTGGACCAATTACTAGAGCTCGTGCACGCCAACTAAATTACCAGGTACTTTCGTTTCTTGGTAATGATTCTAATGTTCATGAGAATATGATGCTGCCTAAATTGGATACATTTGTTTTGCTTACAAATGAAGGGCCTAGCTTGGAGAAGGATGAACATTGGAGCAAGAACAAGCATGGAGATGATGGCATGCGCAAGGGGAACAAGAACGGAGTTACCAGTGATGATTTCAAGACTTTGAAGCCACCATAATGGGTGCATGAAGCCTTGGACGAAATATACAAGATGCCACTTCATAAATTTCGTCCCGAGGCTATTTTAGGTGCTGCGTCACCTTATTATTGGGCCAGGCCCATGTAATTTCGAAATACATAAGTATAGGCTATTTTTAGAGTCCGTATGTGTGGGGAAACAAGAGATAGGGTTGATTTCGGACCCCTCCACCGAGGGCCACGAAATTCCCCCCTCTTCCTCCATATATACAGCCCTTAGGGCATCGTTTAGACTTTGGGTTTTGTTTAGATTAAAAGTTCGCCATAGCTGCAACTTCGCGTACTTCGTTTGTGTTCAACGACCAGACAAAGGCGTCACAGAACCCCACCTTGATCAATAAAGCTTTCATCTTATATTCGCAATATCCAGATTGCAATCTCAATTTCTTGCTTGTTCTTCGTTTGCTCGCAGGAAACAGACCCTCGTGGTCAGGTTGATCGTGCTCCGGCGTGGTCAATAACCTCTCGGAGTTGGTTTAGCGATTGCTAAGGCGCGACGTCCTCGCACGTTCGTAGTCGGATCGTCAAAGTCGACTGCCACCAAAGCGATATCCATCATCTCATCGAAAGACGGGACACCTTTGCCTCTATCAGAACAATTTTGAAGAGGCCATGGAGAAGATCACTGGCCTTGAGAAGACGTTCGAAACAAAGCTCGATAACAAGTTTAATGAATTGCTCGCGCGTCTTCCACCACCACCACCCGCTGCACCTAACGCACCTCTCCAACAACAACAACAACGACTACCTCCACGTCGCGAAGCAGACCTCCGCCGAGCAAGCCGTGTTCCTCTTGCGTTTGGCCAAACTGTTGGTGCTGCTGTTGATACTTCTGTGGCTCCTACTGCTGATGCGGAGGAGGATGATTATGTGGGAGATTATGAGGATGAGGTTGATCAAAATCAACACTACGTGCAGCCACCTGTACCACCACCAGCAGGTCGACCTCAGGTATATATTCGTAATGGTAGGCCTGCACCACCACCTCAGGTACGAGATGATGTCCATATTCCTAAACTGAAATTGAATATTCCACCATTTGAGGGTAGATATGTTCCTGATATATATCTTACTTGGGAGTTAGAAACTGAACAACGATTTACATGTTTACAATATCCTGAGGAGAGACGAGTTGCTGCTGCCGTTTGTGCTTTCACTAGTTTTGCATGTGTATGGTGGTCTAAACATTGTAGATTATATCCTATTCCAACTACTTGGGCTGCTTTGAAAACTGCTATGCGTACGCGTTGGGTTCCACCATATTATCAACGTGAATTGCTTCAAAAATTGCAGCGTTTAAGACAAGGAAAAAATTCTGTAGAAGAATATTATCAGGAATTACAAACTGGCATGATTAGATGTGGTATTGTTGAGGAGAATGAAGCTATGCTTGCACGTTTTCTGGGTGGATTAAATAGAGAGATTCAGACCATTCTAGACTATAAGGAGTATACTAATATCACTCGTTTATTCCATCTTGCTTGTAAAGCTGAACGTGAAGTGCAGGATCGACAAGCATTGGGGCGAACTAACTTTTCTGCAGGCCGACCTTCATCATGGACACCACGTGCATCTTCTACTTCAACTGCACCAGCACCTCCATCAGGTGCCACCTCCAGCCGTGATACAAGAAAACAAGCAGAACCACCATTATCTGCCAAGAGCGCACCTGCGGGGCCTACACAGCGTTCTTCTTCTTCCATAGCATCAACAGGGCACACAAGTGATATTATTTGTCGTCGTTGTAAGGGAGGAGGTCATTATGCGAGAGAATGCAAATCTCCGCGTGTGATGATTGCTACCGCGGATGGTGGATATGAGTCCGCTAGTGACTATGATGAGGAGACTTTGGCTCTTATTACACGTGAAGAACATGGTGGAGATGATTCTGATAATGAGACGCAATACATGGCTCCTGAAGACGCTGACAGGTATGAATGTTTAATTGCTCAACGTGTTTTGAGTGTGCAGATCACACAAGCTGAGCAAAATCAGAGGCACAATTTGTTCCATACCAAGGGAGTTGTGAAGGAACGTTCTGTGCGCGTCATCATAGACGGAGGGAGCTGCAACAATTTGGCTAGCATGAAGATGGTCGAGAAGCTTTCTCTCACCACAAGACCACATCCACATCCTTACTACATCCAATGGTTCAATAACAGCGGCAAGGTTAAGGTAACACGTACTGTTCGTGTGCATTTTAGTATATCTACATATGCTGATTATGTTGATTGTGATGTGGTACCTATGCAAGCATGTTCCTTATTACTTGGTAGACCATGGCAATTTGATAAAAATTCTGTACACCATGGTAGAAACAATCACTAACCTCTCGGAGTTGGTTTAGCGATTGCTAAGGCGCAACGTCGTGCACGTTTGTAGTCGGATCGTCAAAGTCGTCTCCACCAAATCGATAGTTATCATCTCATCGAAAGATCGGGACACCCTCGCCTCTATCACAAAGTCTAAACGATGCCCTAAGGGCTGTATATATGGAGGAAGAGGGGGGAATTTCGTGGCCCTTGGTGGAGGGGTCCGAAATCAACCCTATCTCTTGTTTCCCCACACATACGGACTCTAAAAATAGCCTATACTTATGTATTTCGAAATTACATGGGCCTGGCCCAATAATAAGGTGACGCAGCACCTAAAATAGCCTCGGGACGAAATTTATGAAGTGGCATCTTGTATATTTCGTCCAAGGCTTCATGCACCCATTATGGTGGCTTCAAAGTCCTGAAATCATCACTTGTAACTCCGTTCTTGTTCCCCTTGCGCATGCCATCATCTCCATGCTTGTTCTTGCTCCAATGTTCATCCTTCTCCAAGCTAGGCCCTTCATTTGTAAGCAAAACAAATGTATCCAATTTAGGCAGCATCATATTCTCATGAACATTAGAATCATTACCAAGAAACGAAAGTACCTGGTAATTTAGGTGGCGTGCACGAGCTCTAGTAATTGGTCCAGTATGTATAGCAGCAGGGGCTGTGGGTGTAACAATTGTATTGATGTCCTCATCATCCTCCCCTTCTTGAAATGAAGTCGTCCGCGACAGAAGTTCATCTTCCTCACCCAAATAAGGCTTCAAATCTGCAATGTTAAAAGTGGGACTAACCCCAAAATCTGCAGGCAGCTCAAGTTTATATGCATTATCATTTATTTTCTCTAACACCTTAAAGGGACCATCAGCACGTGGCATTAACTTTGATTTGCGCAAATCAGGAAATCTATCCTTACGCAAATGTAACCAAACAAGATCTCCAGGTGCAAACACAACATGTTTTCTACCCTTATCTCCAGCAAGTTTATATTTAGCATTCATGCGCTCAATGTTTTCCTTAGTTAACTCATGCATTTTTAAAATCAATTCAGCACGTTGTTTAGCATCAAAATTAACCTTCTCCGAAGATGGAAGAGGCAACAAATCAATAGGTGCACGAGGTAGGAAACCATACACAACTTCAAAAGGGCACATCTTATTAGTAGAATGCAATGAACGATTATAAGCAAATTCAATATGAGGCAAGCATTCCTCCCACATTTTCTTATTATTCTTCAAAACATCCCTAAGCATAGTAGACAACGTTCTATTGACTACTTCAGTTTGTCCATCAGTTTGGGGGTGACAAGTAGTACTAAAAAGCAGTTTAGTCCCCAACTTAGCCCATAAACATCTCCAAAAGTGGCTAAGAAATTTAGTATCACGATCTGAAACAATAGTATTTGGCACACCATGCAAGCGAATAATTTCACGAAAGAACAAATCAGCAACATTAACAGCATCATCGCTTTTATGACATGGTATAAAGTGTGCCATTTTCGAGAATCTATCCACGACAACAAATATGCTATCCCTCCCCTTCTTTGTTCGAGGTAAACCTAAAACAAAGTCCATAGATATATCCTCCCAAGGAACACTAGGTACAGGCAAAGGCATATATAAACCATGAGGATTGAGTCGTGACTTAGCTTTTTAACATGTAGTGCATCGAGCAATAAAACGCTCAACATCCCGTCTCATCTTTGGCCAAAATAAATGTGTAGCAAGTACGTCCTCCGTCTTCTTCACGCCAAAATGTCCCATTAATCCTCCTCCATGCGCTTCCTGCAACAACAAAAGACGAACGGAGCTAGCTGGAATGCATAGCTTGTTAGCACGAAACACAAATCCATCGTTAACGACAAACTTGTTCCACATTCTTCCTTCTTTACAATTCTGCATTACATCTTTAAAATCAGCATTATGCACATATTGATCTTTGATGGTCTCCAAACCAAATATTTTGAAGTCAAGTTGTGAAAGCATAGTATAGCGACGAGACAATGCATCAGCAATAACATTTTCTTTTCCCTTCTTGTGTTTAATGACATAAGGGAAAGTCTCAATGAATTCAACCCATTTAGCATGTCTACGATTCAGTTTAGCTTGACTTTTAATATGTTTCAAAGATTCATGATCAGAATGTATAACAAATTCTTTGGGCCATAAATAATGTTGCCATGTTTCTAAAGTCCGAACAAGAGCATATAATTCTTTATCATAAGTAGAATAATTCAGACTAGGCCCACTCAATTTTTCAGAAAAGTATGCAACAGGTTTGCCATCTTGTAATAACACACCTCCTAATCCAATTCCACTAGCATCACATTCAAGCTCAAAAGTCTTATTAAAATCAGGAAGTTGGAGTAAAGGAGCATGTGTCAACTTATCTTTCAATACCGTGAAGGCTTCTTCCTGTGCAGTACCGCAAAGAAAAGGCACATCTTTCTTTGTAAGCTCATTGAGAGGTGCAGCAATGGTGCTGAAATCTCTCACAAAACGCCTATAGAATCCAGCGAGGCCAAGAAAACTCCTCACTTGTGTGACCGTTTTGGGCTGCGGCCAACTCTCAATAGCTTCAATCTTGGCTTTATCAACTTCAATTCCCTGTGGAGTAACAACATAGCCAAGAAAAGATACTCGGTCGGTGCAAAAGGTGCACTTCCCAAGGTTACCAAACAAACGTGCATCACGTAGAGCAATAAAAACAGCACGTAAATGTTCCAAATGTTCTTCCAAAGATCTGCTATAAATCAATATGTCATCAAAGTAAACTACCACAAATCGTCCAATGAAAGCACGTAAAACTTCGTTCATTAATCTCATGAAAGTACTAGGTGCATTAGTTAACCCAAAAGGCATGACTAACCACTCATATAATTCAAACTTAGTTTTAAATGCTGTTTTCCATTCATCTCCCAATTTCATACGAATTTGATGGTAGCCACTACGCAAATCAACTTTGGAGAATATTGTAGAGCCACTCAATTCATCAAGCATATCATCTAGCCTAGGAATAGGATGACGATAACGAATAGTAATATTATTAATGCCTCTACAATCAACACACATACGTGATGTACCATCCTTTTTCGGCACTAGAATAATAGGAACAGCACAAGGACTAAGGGATTCGCGTATATAACCTTTGTCGAGAAGCTCTTGTACTTGACGCATAATCTCCTTCGTCTCCTCTGGATTGGTACGGTATGGTGCATAGTTTGGCAGTGAAGCACCGGGAATTAAGTCAATCTGATGCTCAATCCCTCGAATAGGCGGTAATCCCGGTGGCACGTCTTGTGGAAAAACGTTAGCGAACTCCTGCAAAATGTTAGTGACAGCAGGAGGCAAAGAGGAAGGCACGTCCTCGAATGAAAATAATGCCTCTTTGCACACAAAAGCATAGCAAACAGATTTGCTGAAATCTAGCTCATCAATATCAGATTTGGTGGCAAATAAACATGCACTTTTCAATTTAATTTCAGAAGCAACACTAGATGGTTTATTATTAGGCTGCATTTGTTGCTCAAATTCTTTTGCCACAATCTGATTTTCATTCTTATTCTTCTCCTGTTGTGCTTTATTAGCTCTATTAATATCATCTTTCAAAATGGAATCAGGAGTCATAGGAAGCAAAGTAATATTTTTATCCTTATGAACAAGAGTATAGTGATTGTTTCTACCATGGTGTACAGAATTTTTATCAAATTGCCATGGTCTACCAAGTAATAAGGAACATGCTTGCATAGGTACCACATCACAATCAACATAATCAGCATATGTAGAGATACTAAAATGCACACGAACAGTACGTGTTACCTTAACCTTGCCGCTGTTGTTGAACCATTGGATGTAGTAAGGATGTGGATCTGGTCTTGTGGTGAGAGAAAGCTTCTCCACCATCTCCATGCTAGCCAAGTTGTTGCAGCTCCCTCCGTCTATTATGACGCGCACAGAACGTTCCTTCACAACTCCCTTGGTATGGAACAAATTGTGCCTCTGATTTTGCTCAGCTTGTGTGACCTGCACACTCAAAACACGTTGAGCAACTAAACATTCATACCTGTCAGCGTCTTCAGGAGCCATGTATTGCGTCTCATGATCAGAATCATCTCCACCATGTTCTTCACGTGTAATAAGAGCCAATGTCTCCTCATCATAGTCACTAGCGGACTCATATCCACCATCCGCGGTAGCAATCATCACACGCGGAGCTTTGCATTCCCTCGCATAATGACCTCCTCCCTTACAACGACGACAAATAATATCACTTGTGTGCCCTGTTGATGCCATGGAAGAAGAAGAACGCTGTGCAGGCCCCGCAGGTGCGCTCTTGGCAGATAATGGTGGTTGTGCCTGTTTTCTTGTATCACGGCTGGAGGCGGCACCGGATGGAGGTGCTGGTGCAGTTGAAGTAGAAGATGCACGTGGTGTCCATGATGAAGGTCGGCCTGCAGAAAAGTTAGTTCGCCCCAATGCTTGTCGATCCTGCACTTCACGTTCAGCTTTACAAGCAAGATGGAATAAACGAGTGATATTAGTATACTCCTTATAGTCTAGAATGGTCTGAATCTCTCTATTTAATCCACCCAGAAAATGTGCAAGCATAGCTTCATTCTCCTCAACAATACTACATCGAATCATGCCAGTTTGTAATTCCTGATAATATTCTTCTACAGAATTTTTTCCTTGTCTTAAACGCTGCAATTTTTGAAGCAATTCACGTTGATAATATGGTGGAACCCAACGCGTACGCATAGCAGTTTTCAAAGCAGCCCAAGTAGTTGGAATAGGATATAATCTACAATGTTTAGACCACCATACACATGCAAAACTAGTGAAAGCACAAACGGCAGCAGCAACTCGTCTCTCCTCAGGATATTGTAAACATGTAAATCGTTGTTCAGTTTCTAACTCCCAAGTAAGATATATATCAGGAACATATCTACCCTCAAATGGTGGAATATTCAATTTCAGTTTAGGAATATGGACATCATCTCGTACCTGAGGTGGTGGTGCAGGCCTACCATTACGAATATATACCTGAGGTCGACCTGCTGGTGGTGGTACAGGTGGCTGCATGTAGTGTTGATTTTGATCAACCTCATCCTCATAATCTCCCACATAATCATCCTCCTCCGCATCAGCAGCAGGAGCCACAGAAGTATCAACAGCAGCACCAACAGTTTGGCCAAACGCAAGAGGAACACGGCTTGCTCGGCGGAGGTCTGCTTCGCGACGTGGAGGTAGCCGTTGTTGTTGTTTTTGTTGGAGAGGTGCGTTAGGTGCAGCGGGTGGTGGTGGTGGAAGACGCGCGAGCAATTCATTAAACTTGTTATCGAGCTTTGTTTCGAACGTCTTCTCAAGGCCAGTGATCTTCTCCATGGCCTCTTCAAAATTGTTCTGCACATCTTGCACCTGTTCAGTCATCATTTGCTGAAACTTATCATGAAGCTCGTTGTTCGATAAATTCTCCCAGTCAATCTCGTCGGCTTGTGATCCTGGCATGGTTAGCAGCAATAGAAACACACAAGAATATGATCCTACAGACTGCTAATAAGTGGTGGTGGTGTATCACAAATCCGTCAAGCAAATCTCAAATTCTTACCAGTTCTTACCCAGCAGCAGGCGGTGATCGGCAACCGTTGTAGTCAAAAACTCTCAAAGCTTGGATAGAGCGATTACCAGGGAGAGTCAAACACACGACGTAGATGTATGTGGAGCTGGGAAGGCTTATAGTATGGTAGCAAAAAGGGTCAGCAATAATCAATTCAGAGATGCAAAGTTGAATAAACGCTCAACGACGGTACTGTGCTGGTCCTAGGGTAGACTGTGCTAGAGACGCGAGCCTAGAACACCAACAAAATCACGGCGCGGCACGTAAACAAGGGAAAAGCACACTCTGAATTTTTTTTTCGCTCTTTTTTTTTTGCGCTGCTTTTTTTTTGCGCTCTTTTTTTTTGCGAAAAATCACTATAATGGCGAGTGTCTCAAAACTCTTCTTAG